>NW_026935769.1:0-67702 GCF_032062105.1 Saccostrea cuccullata | reverse complement strand
AATAAAACCACAAAATCAATAAATTATTATGTAATTTGACAAATAAAAAAAAAAATCAGAAAATAATATATTAAAAACTTTCGAAAGTTGTCTATAGCATATGTTGATAAACTTCGTTTACATCAAGACGTCGTACAGTAATTTACGTCTTTTGCTGATCGATGATCATGTAAAATTACGAAATTGACGAGAAATCAGTGTATTTTTTATGCATCTGTAAGGTGCCAAGGAGGCGTAAGGATCCTTTTTTATCTGTAACATTAAATGTTTTGTTCGGATGGATAGATTTCCCTTTGTCAAATCAACATAAAAAGAAGGACCTAATATATAGCGTAAACCTAATCAGCTAAACTATGACTCGATGGCAGGCAGCTTATATTTACCAGCATTGTAACGACAATAGAATTTTCTAAATCCCTACTTTAAACGAGGCTGTTGAGATCCCTGTATATCTTTGTACTGTAAGTCCTCTACATACATATTACATACTGACGACATTTTCGCGGTTTGAAGTCATGAATACAATGTATATAAAGCAAATAATTTTTACTTAACCTTTGCAGAATGTCATAAGGTCTTCGTCTTTACGGAAGACCTTATAGTGATTGTATTGTTTCTTTTTATTATTAAGGTCTTCCGTCTCCAACGGAAGACCTTATAGTGATTGTACTGTTTCTTATTAAGGTCTTCCGTCTCCAACGGAAGACCTTATAGTGATTGTACTGTTTCTTATTAAGGTCTTCCGTCTTCACGGAAGACCTTCTAGTGATTCTACTGTTTCTTCTTCTTATTATTATTATTATTTTTTTCCCCAAAATTTTGTGCACGCGATTTCTCGAAAACTATTCAGTGGTTTTCTGTGAAATTTTTAGGAATTATGCGTCATTATATGAAGTTGTGGCATGGATAGGAAAATTTGGAATACTCACCTTTGGTTCCAAGTTATTGATTTTTTTTTTGATTTTAAAATGGATTTTTGTCCCCCCTTTTTTTCGAAAATGGTTTCAGATATTAACTGGAGACTTGTTAGAGATGATAGTTGATGACTTTAAGATGTGGGGAAATTTCACCCTTTCGTGTGTCGTCGGTACTTCCGGTTGCTACCGGAAGCGAAATTAAAAAGTCCTATTTTCAAACTTTTTTGTTTTTCAATATTTTTCATTTATTTTTAGAACGTTAATAGAGATCCTTCTTATAATGCTTACTATATAATTTGTTTGAATATTGATAAGTCTAAAGTCTAGATATTAGCATTCAAAAATCTGAAGCGGATCCAAAATGGTGGCTGTCTCTGTCAACGCCGACATTTCGCAGTTTACGGAGTCAGCTTAGCGTTTGCTTGAACGAAAATAACATAAGGATAAATGAAATGTAAAAGAATACTTGGATTGTCACGTCGTAGTTACGTTGCAATTCTGTGTCAAACTAACGTCTTCTATAATTGGTTTTGACTGGTTCACAAAGTAGAAAAAGAAAAGACTAAATGTGCTGATGAAATTCGATACTTAATATCTTTCGCGCACAACGGAAAGTCAGATCTTAAATCAGATTTATAAGTAATACTTTCTCAACTAAGAATATCGATGAATTGTAATCATAAAACTTAAGGACTGTTTTTACCATGCACATTTGTGTCATATTATGTGATAGGAAGACAAAAATAACATTTTTTTTTAAAGATCGGTGAATGGAGTTTATATTAGCATTCTTGCCTCAAAGATCTGATTCGTTATTGAGCGTAAATGGTATCGATTCCTTGACAGTCATAGGGCGAGCCATGATTTTCGGCGAAACATTTCAACTTTTTCATAGAAGCTTAACTAATTGCTATAGTTCACTTTGGGGATAAAGCAGGAAATTAAAAAAAAGTTAAAAATTCATGGCCGTTTCATTGATTTTGTGTAACTTGCCTATGTACAATATGGATTTTGTGAAATGTGTTAAATATACATTCTAAACCTCAAATTTTAGGATATAAGAACATTTTTTTTATTTCATTGAAGCTAACACACCTATTCTATAGAACATTCCAAAGAAAAGGCGCGGAGATTAACTTGTGGCGTTTGGCACGAAATTTTGAATAGTTACCGGCCTTTCATTATTCTAAGACAGAAGCGCTGTTGCAGATGTATATACAATTAGATTTAGAGAGGAGGTTCCAATAACGTAGTATTTTGCGCGTTGGATTTTCATGCTGGCGACTCCGGTTCAATCCCCCTTGTCTGCAATTTTTATTTACTTATTCGGTCGACGTTACGTTTTTTTCTTCGAAATCGGACGGAAGACCTCTCGTTGCTCGCAACGAGTCGTTTCTAGTTAAGGTCTTCCGTCTTCACGGAAGACCTTATAGTGATTCTACTGTTTCTTATTATTAAGGTCTTCCGTCTTCACGGAAGACCTTATAGTGATTCTACTGTTTCTTATTATTAAGGTCTTTCGTCTCCAACGGAAGACCTTATAGTGATTGTACTGTTTCTTATTATTCTTATTCTTTTTTTTGACAAAATTTTGTGCACGCGATTTCTCGAAAACTATTCAGCGGATATTCATGAAACTTTCACAAAATATGTGTCATTACATGAAGTTGTTACATCCGAAGAAAAATTTAGAAAATATGCTTCTGGTGCCAAGTTATGGACAATTTCCTGATTTTAAAATGCGATTTTGTCGCCCCTTTTTGTCGAAAATGGCTAAGTATATGACCTCGAGACTTATTGGAGATGATAGATCATGGCTTTCTTGTTTGCAGAATCACCTTTTCGTGAGTCGTCAATACTTCCGGTTGTTACGAGATGCAAATTTAAAAAAATCGTATTTTCTAACTTTTTTGTTTTTCACTACTTTTCATTTATTTCTAGTACGTTGATAGAAATCCGCCTCATAATGCTTACTATATAATTTGTTTGAATGTTGATAAATCTAAACTCTAGATATTAGCATTTGAAAATCTGAAGCGGGTCCAAAATGGCGGCTGTCTCTGTCAACGCCGATATTTCGCAATAGGGGTTTATGGAGTCAGCCCAGCGTTTTCTTGAACGAAAGTAACATAAGAATAAATGAAATGTAAAGATATACTTGGATTGTCACGTCGTAGTTTCGTTGCAGTTCAGTGTCAAACTTACGTCTTCTGTAATTGATTTTGGCTGGTTTTCAAAGTAGAAAAAGAAAAGACTAAATGTGCAGATGAAATTCGATACCTAATATCTTTTGTACATCACGGAAAAACAGATCTTAAATTATTCTTAAAAGTAATACTTTCTCAAAAAAGAATATCAATTAATATATTCAGTATATATCTTAACCACTGTTTTTCCTATACACACGTGTGTCTTATTAAACGAATAAATAATACAGAAATAAGAAAACGATTTTTTTAAAAGATCACTTCATGGAGTTTATTTAAGCATTCTTGTCTCGAAGACGTGATTCAAGTTATTGAGCATGAATGATATCTGATTCCTTGACCGTCGTAGGGCGAGCCATGTTTTTCGGCGAAACGTTTCAACCTTTTTCGATTAACTAATCGGGATAGTTCACTTTTGGGATAAACAGGAAATTGAAAAAAATATATATATAATCGTTTCATCGCTTCAATGTTACATGCATATCTACAATATGGAATTTGTAAAATGTGTTAAATATACTTTCTAAACCTCGAATTTTAGGCTATAAAAACGTTCTTTTTTTGAATATCATTGAAGCTATCACACCTATTTAATAGAACATTCCAAAGAAAATCGCAAAGATTAACTCGTGGCGCTTGGCGCCAAATTTTGAATAGTGACCCGCCTTTCGTGATTTTAAGGAGAATTGTTGTAATTTATACAAGTATATTTAGTAGCAGTGGACGATAGTGTAATATTAAGCGTGCGTTGGAATTTCATGCTGGAAAAAAGCGCGTTCAATTTTCCTTGTGAGCAAATCTTTTTTTTACTTTTTCAGCTCGATTTTAGGTTTTCTTTTCCTGAATCGGACGGAAGACCTCTCGTTGCTCGCAACGAGTTTCATATCTAGTTCTTATTATTATTATTCTTTTTTTGACAAAATTTTGTGCAGGCGATTTCTCGAAAACTATTCAGTGGTTTTTCATGAAACTTTCACAAAATATGAGTCATTATAATGAAGTTGTTACTTTTGGAAGAGAAATTTGGAAAATTCGCTTCTGGTGCCATGTTATGGACAATTTCCTGATTTTGAAATGCAATTTTGTCGCCCCTTTTTATCAAAAATGGCTAAGGATATGAACTGGAGACTAATTGGAGACGGAATCACCTTTTCGTGCGTCGTCAGTACTTCCGGTCGTAACGAGATGCAAATTTAAAAAAATCGTATTTTCTAACTTTTTTGTTTTTCAGTATTTTTCATTGATTTTCGGCTTATTTATAGAGACCCTTCTAATCATGCTTACTATATAAATTGTTTGAATGGTAATAAGTCTAAACTCTAGATATTAGCATTCAAAAATCTGAAGCGGGTCCAAAATGGCGGCTGTCTCTGTCAAAGCCGACATTTCGCAATAGGTGTTTACGGAGGCAGCCGAGCGTTTGTTTGAACAAAAGTAACATAAGAATAAATGAAAGGCAAAGGAATACTTGGATTGTCACGTCGTATTAACGTTGCAGTTCCTTGTCAAACTAACGTCTTCTATTATTGGTTTTGGCTGGTTTTCAAAGTAGAAAAAGAAAAGACTAAATGTGCAAATGAAATTCGATACCTAATATCTCTTGTGCATCGCCGAAAAAACAGATCTTAAACCATACTTATAAGTAATACTTTCTCAGAAAAGAATATCAATTAATTTTGTCAGTATGAATATTAACCACTGTTTTTCTTATGCACACTTGTGTCATATTAAACTAATAAATTAGACAAAAATAAGAAAACGATTTTTTTAAAGATCGCTTCATGGAGTTTATTTTAGCATTCTTGTCTCAAAGACATGATTCAAATTATTGAGCATAAATGATATCTGATTCCTGACCGTCGTAGGGCGAGCCATGTTTTCCGGCGAAATTTTTCAACCTTTTTCGATTAATTATTCGGGATAGTTCACTTTGAGGATAAACAAGAAATTGAAAAAAAAAAATCATATCCGTTTCACCGCATTAGTGTTACATGCATATTTACAATATGGAAGTTGTAAAATGTGTTAAACATACTTTCTAAACTTCGAATCTTAGACTATAAGAGCATTCTTTTTTTTTCATTTCATCGAAGCTATCAAACCTATTTAATAGAACATTCCAAAGAAAAGGGGCGAAGATTAACTCGTGGCGTTTGGCACTAAAATTTGAATAGTGACCCGCCTTTCATAATTTTAAGAGAGAAGCACTGTTTCGTTGATATATTCAATTTGATTTAGAGTAGAGGTCCCGATAGCGTAATATTAAATGCGTTGGAATTTCATTTGGCGACTTTGGTTCAATCCCCCTTGTGTGCAATTTTTTTTTTACTTTTCAGCTCGATTTTACGTTTTCTTTCCGGAAACGGACGGACGACCTCTCGTTGCTAGCAACGAGTTTCATCTAGTTATTATTTTTTTTCTTACCGATTTTGTGCACGCGATTTCTCAGCAACTATTCGGCGGATTTCTATGAAATTTTCAGGAATTATGCGCAATAAGATGAACTTGATACGTTTTTAAGGAAATTTGGAAATTTTTTTCTGGTGCCAAGTTATGGGCAATTTCCTGATTTTAAAATGTAATTTTGTCGCCCCTTTTTTTCGAAAATGGCTAAAGATATGACCTGGAGACTTATTGGAGATGATAGTTCGTGACTTTGTGGTTTGCAGAATCACCTTTTTGTGCGTCGTCAGTTCTTCCGGTTGTTATGAGATGCAAATTTAAAAAAATCGTATTTTCTAACTTTTTTGTTTTTCAGTATTTTTCATTTATTTTTGGTTTGTTAATAGAAACCCTTCTGATAATGCTTACTATATAATTTGTTTGAATGTTGATCAATCTAAACTCTAGATATTAGCATTCAAAAATCTGAAGCGGGTCCAAAATGGCGGCCGTCTCTGTCAACGCCGACATTTCGCAATAGGGATTTACGGAGGCAGCCGAGCGTTTGCTTGAATGAAAGTAACATAAGGATAAATGAAATGTATAGGAATACTTGGATAGTCACGTCGTAGTTACGTTGCAGTTCTGTGTCAAACTAACGTCTTCTATAATTGGTTTTGGCTAGTTCCCAAAGTTGAAAAAGAAAAGACTAAATGTGCAAATGAAATTCGATTCCTAATATCTTTTGTGCACCACGGAAAATAGATCTCATCATATTTATAAGTAATACTTTCTCAAAAAAGAATATTGATTAATATTGTCAGTAGAAATCTTAACCACTGATTTTCCTATGCACACTTGTGTCATATTAAACTAACAAATAAGACAAAAATAAGAAGACGATTTTTTTAAAGATCGCTTCATGGAGTTTATTTTAGCATTCTTGTCTCAAAGACCTGATTCAAGTTATTGAGCATAAATGATATCTGATTCCTTGACCGTCGTAGGGCGAGCCATGTTTTTCGGCGAAACGTTTCAACCTTTTTCAATTAACTAATCGGGAAAGTTCACTTTGGGGATAAACAGGAAATTGAAAAAAGTTAAAAATTCATAACCGTTTCACCGCTTTAGTGTTACAGGCATATATACCATATGGAATTTGTAAAATGTGTTAAATATACTTTCTAAACCTCGAATCTTAGGCTATAAGAACGTTCTTTTTTTTAATTTCATTAAAGCTATCACACCTATTTACTAGAACATTCCAAAGAAAAGGCGCGAAGATTAACTGGTGGCGTTTGGTGCTAAATTTTGAATAGTGACCCGCCTTTCATAATTTTAAAAGAGAATCACTGTTTCGTAAATATATATAAATAGATTTAGAGAAGAGGTCCCGATAGCGTAATATTTAGTGCCGTCGGAATTTCATGCTGGCGACATGGGTTCAATTCTCCTTGTGCAATTTTTTTTTTTACTTTTTCAGCTCGATTTTACGCTTTCTTTTCCGGAATCGGACGGAAGACCTCTCGTTGCTCGCAACGAGTTTTCATCTAGTTATATTTCAATTTGTATTGCGGTTATGTAAATAAGGCGAAAATTGGCTATTTTTTTTATTCTCCCACCCCCTTGATAGTCTAGACTTACAGATGTCTGCCATGAAGTAATGACCTCTCAATATTAGTGATATTTCCGAGGGGGGTGTTTACCAAGAAACACACGAACAAAACCTATTGTGGATTTCAATTTGCCCAAATATTACAAATTAGTTCAACATTCAACTCTTTGGTACGCATGTATAATTTACACAATTAAAAAGACATTACAAATTAAACAAAAATTCGTAGAATTTTAATCATCTTGAACTTTTAGTTGTGACGTAGAAGAGGGAAGAGGGTTTATTAATTGATGCTCATATCTGTGAACCTTATGAAAGGTTATGACAAAACATTTCTATATCTACAATCTCCATGACTAGTTGTTCTATTTATTATAGGCCAGTGAAGAGGATACCTCTAAATACGGAAGCTTTTTTGTCAAACTACGCAAACTTTTCCAAAAAATATTAAAAATCTTTCTTAAGCACTTTAAATTGGAACTTCCCCCCACGAGAAAGGTCACAAGATAGTTTCGAGAACTGGAAAAAGTTAGACGTTACATAGCAAAAACTGCAGAATCCCTTCCGCATTGGGGAGAAAAAGTACCTAAGCATTGGCTGAATTCGAACGAATTGTTCAAAAAAGACAAGGATCGAAAATAGCATCTAGAGAGCAGTTACAGGAATTATCAGAATACTTAACGGAGAATGACTTTGATGATATCTTGAAATTTTATCACGAGATTGGAATGATTTTGTATTTCAAGGATTTAGGGAATGACGTTATTCTGGACATTCAGTGGTTTGTTGATGCATTTAAAAACATTATAACTGATCGGAAACATGTACCGGTAAAAATGGCTTCTCATGATGATTGGGATCAATATTTTGATGATGGTATGATAACAGTCTTTGATGCTCAAGATTTGGAAGGAGATTGGAAAGGATTCTTCCTATGCCAGATACCTGAATAGGATAACACCTTTTATGGAGAAACTTAATTTTGCAAAAATGGGTAAAAAAGACAGGAGAAAAGTCAATGCTACTATATCCCGAGCATGAACAAAAGGCAATTGAAAAAAAGGGGAACAATGGACAAGATGGAAGAAGACACCAATACTCTCATTTTACTTCAAAACATATTTCCCCCACTTCTTTTTCTTTCGCCTTGTTTTTGTTTGCTTTCCCCTTTTTGGATTCCCAAACAAAAAGTTTACAAAAATATAGCATTATTCTGTGGAACTGAAAAAGATGAGTATCACACCGTTGCTATTGCAGTCAACAAAACATCAATTCAATTGCAGGTGCTCACTCCTACAGGAAATGACATACCACTCCGAACGGAAAGAACACGAGCTATCCGCACAAAAATAGAAAAGAAAATAGAGGAACTGACAAAAACATTTCATGGACATGGATTACGAGATAGGTTTCCCTTGTTCATGTGAAACTACTCTCATTACAGAAGAAGACGAAAAGCGTTTTATTTCTGAAAGTAACTTTGAAAATTTCTGTAGAAGACCCACCATGCCCTAAGTGCAAAGTTCATTCCGACAAAAGAATAAACAAAAAGGAACTTTTGCAGATATGGGAGAGAAGTCGATTGATATAATTTCTCAGAATTAGTTTACAATTTGCTCATTAATTTAAAAAAAAATGAATTATATACACTTTTTCAAATAGATCTCTAAAAAACCCTTACCCTCTAAAAATGTACATGTATTACACTGCAGTATGAAATTTAATTTCGTATTTTTTTTAGCAACAGCAGATCAAAGAGATTTTATCGAACTTCCATTTCTTCATTTTTAATTGTTTTTATGTTTTACTATAGAACCTTTTGGACAAAAATTTGTGTTGCCTTCTTTATAATGTATACCAAATTTATAACCTTACAGCAAAATTCTGGGAAATCCTCTCTTCACTATACCTGGTAAAGTTATTCAAACAATTTAAATATAAATCTATGAGAAATGTTGCTGATATATGAAAAAAAGTATCCGGTTGTTACTTATTCTTGTTTTTTACCATAGGTTAACTCTTGTGAGCTATGTGAACCTATATATACGTTATTCAGTCACATAACCCTTGTACTTAAAAAGACAACGTGATTTGAGAGGGATGGTGGTTTTGGCCAGTTTTACACTCATTGATCTCCTTAAGAAGATTTCCATATTAATATATACAAAAATGCTAAATTTTAAAACTAAAATGTATGAAAGTTTTTATATAATGATAGTTGAAAGCTTAAGATATGTCTAAAAAATAAGTTATATCTGATAGTTAATTTGCAGACCCCCATCCTCTTTACGTTTTTGATTATTACCAGGGGGTATATCCGATGCTTGAACCATTTGTGCACGGTACATTATTGACACTTAGATATCTTTCCGTGTTTTTTTTTTATAACTTTAGCGCTTATTTATGATTTGGTTAACATAAATTTTAGGTGATCTAGCTAAATTTAAATATTTTTTGAAGAGTGTGTTATCAATTCATATGTATCCTTTTTTTAAGTTCAGATGAGCTGTAGGACCCATGCAATGTTCTATCTTTAGAATAAATCTGTAGCACTCGGTAACATGTAAAGCATTAGACATGGGGACCGGACTTTCGGATGCTGAAGTTCACAACGTTGATGAAAATGTTGAATTGTTAACTGCAGATAGGGAATAAACGTTATATAATTGTATCTTTAATATTTAATATTTCAGTTCAAGGGTTTACCTTGTATTACATATAAGATCATAAGATTGTAAGATCAATTTCAATATAGCTATTAACATTCTATAAAGCATAAATATTGAATATTTTAATATTTTAAAGGAATATATAGTTGCTTATTGCGAAAACACTGGCTTTTTTATACGGAAGAACAACATTTATGATCACTAAAAACAGACTACAATTAAATTTTGAACTGTTTAATTGTTTAAGAAATAAAGTCTGCGTTTCGTGAATATTGCAGAATAACCTCCGGGGTCGAGAAATGTTGTTTGAAAGATAAATATCTCAAACATTTCGAGACCGAGGAGGTTATCCTGCATCATTCACGACTACACGGACTTTATTTTTATTCTGCTATATGTACTAGCAGCCCTGAAACGAATTAGGTTACCATGCTGCGTTAATGATGTTCCATTTAACACCAGAGTGTAAATTTGTTTGTTTACCTGTGAATAGAGTGCAGATAATTTGAGCTTTCGCGGCATTAAAATTAGCCTTTTATTGTTTGTAGCTGCACAAAAATTAATTTTTTTGAATATACAGTTACAAATCAGTTTCCTATTTTACCACTTTATTACCAAGATCACGGAGTTTAAATATGGCGGAGGGAGGTTCGGGAAACAGCCCCGCTTGGCTTTAGAAACCTACATTCATCAGCTACTTTCTGCAATATACATCATATGTGATTCTTAAGTCAAATGTACATTTCAACTGCACAGGTTTCATACATGTTTCTGATCGGATACTTTTTTGATGACGATCGTGATTTATTGGAGAATATTGTCCGTGGCTTTTCTTTAAAGTAGCCCATAATTGTAGTAAAATTGAGAAAAATACTTATATAACAAAAAAATGGAATATATTTCATTTAGCAATACATTTTCCAAACTCTATCTCTTGTTTTTCAATGTCGTGGACGTTTTTGACACACCGATAAGACGTAAAAAATCCTATAAGAAGAAAATCACAATGTAGAGAAATACACACGTGTGGGTCATAGTTGTTTATTTTTGTATTTCCATTACGCTATACTGGATATAATTTGGTATTAATACACACTATGTTTAATATACTTTAGTCATTTGTTTTTCAGGAATCAAGAAGAATTTGCTCATAGTATTAATATAATTTTATGTTTATCCAACAGAAAGTTTATTATTCTTATAATTACAAACTCTTCATATGTATATAGTTAATTCATTAACAACTTCGAAAATATTTAGGCATATATATTGTTTATGAATTAAAAAAATAAACTTTTTAAAAATGCTCCAATACCCTTATTATTACTAACTTTTATCTATATTGAATTATTTACTTTGAAAAAAATGATACCTAAAAAGAAAAATTGTTTATCCATTCCGAGTTACAATTAATTACTGGTATTTGAATTACATGCAAGTAAAGTCAGAAATTATCACATTACTCTCAGTTTATACACAAGGGTGTGTATTGCATATTATTAAATGATGAGGAATTTTGGTGCCTCTCTGATTGGTCTAGACGCCATTTACTGGTGTGTACCTCAGAGTGAGTTCACCTCATATGACATTCTGGGAGGTTTATTCGGGTTTTCCCTCTCGACCAACCATAGATTTGCTTACAGCTTTTTCGACCAATCAGATTGCGTGTTTCAAAGCATATGTCGGTGTGAATGTAAACATGTCAGACGCCATTACCGAGGAGATTTCGAACTTTTGAAAGTAAATGGTTGAGTATTTATTGTTTATTAATATTGTTTTTAACTTTTTAACTAATATTTGTTTAGCTGTTGAAGTATATCAACATGTAAAAAGTGTAATTACACTTTACATTATGGATGTTTATATTTGATGGAGACAAGAATGAAAGAGTCAGCAGTGTTATAAAATTCCTCATCATTTAATAAAACGGTTATTAATTGACTTTTGAATTCGGTCTACTTGTGACTATACAGACCTGGTCAGGTATTGGTTAACCTCCGCCTTCGGCCTCGGTCAACCAATACCTGACCAGGTCTGTATAATCACGAGTAGACCTCATCAAAAGTCAATAATTGTATATTGTCATAAGCATGGAGATATATATTAAATATTACATATGCACCATATATCTTTTATTTCATTTATATGTGCATTTAAAAATTAAGAAAATGTTTTTCTCAGCAAAAACTGTTGATTTACTATGTACAATTAAAAAGTACAATGATTTTTCATTGCCTCTATTCCGCAAGAATTTATCTTGTTCATTAAATTCATTAATTCGGCCGATTCATATGGAGACACATGACTTAACTTTATACAGTCTCATGACTTCCATATAAAGGACACGTCCCATTTTGGGATTCGATCATCTGCGATGTAATAAATAGCTCCTTAGTGAACGATTATAGAGCAGCCGCTCTAGCCCCTACGCTATATAGGCGACCCTAATTATTTTGTTAAATTTAATGCCCCCTCCCCCATAAAATATTTCAAACAAACAAACAGCAAGAACTAATTGTGATGCTACCTTCTGCAGAACTTCACTAATCTACTGTAAGAAAAAATAAAATACTTTTATTTGTCTGTTGTTTAAAACCCTTGTCTAGACGCTGGAGGGTTACAAATTTCCAACTTTACTAACTTACTTATTTACTTAGGCCTGTCTTTCCGTGAGGAACATTGTCCATTAACAACAGTTCTCCAACGAACACGATTTTGAATATCAAGTCATCGATTTCAAATAAATCATGGTGATCAGCAGCTTTTATACAAACATTTTAATTCACCTGATCATTCTATTTTATCAATGAAAGTTAGAATTCTCGAAAAGATTTATCAACACAAAAATAGTCCGTCGTTGAGTACACCTTTCCGTAGACAACGAGAAGAATTTTGGATTAGGAAACTAGGGACAGCCTTTCCCTATGGATGTAATGACAATGTCGATAGTGTTGGAAATCTCTCAAGCCCGCAGTGTAATAATGTAAATGTAATCGGACTTTTTAACAATACTCAGAGACGTAAGCGTAGTCATCGGCATCGTTCGTACAATAAACCTGCAATACATGATGTCTCTTTTGATTCACTACTACCTTATGATAATCAACAGTTAGGTCTACATCATATTCGAAAAAAAACGTACTCTGTCTCTTTGAAACTTTTAAATAGTCTTCATGAAAAGGCACAGAAACATCTTATTTTAGATTCCGCGTCACCTTAATATAAACTCGGATCTGTGATTATGGATATTGCATATCATAGGCTTTCTAAACTTGCGCGCTTCACGGAAGAAAATGCAGCTAAAACAATCCGTCTTTTCCTTAAACTTCAATATGCCAATAAAGGAATTGACGCGGTTAATATAAGTAATATTCTTAATCACAAAAGGGTCCAAGTCTCTGTATTCCACCATATTTCAAGTTAAAGACTACACCATTTATTTCCTACAAATATACATCGACCATTGCTTCCAAACTTTTCAATTACAAAAACACTTTACATGGCCTGGATATCGACCATCTGAAAAATAATCCCCCTTCGTGTTCATGTTTCTTCTTCGCCGTATAACTATAGTCTTGCTGGACACGTTATTACAGGTGACGTTAATATAGTTCGTATGAGGACCTTAGATCACTTATTTTGAAAGGTCCTAAATATAGGGAACCCCGATCCTTCAACTGGCGTCGGAATTTCATAAATATTATGGATTCTGTTGAAAATTACGCCAGAGGATGGGCCAGATATGAAAAATACGACATTGACACCTTGTCAGAATGGATTAAATGTATCAGATCCATGTTAAAGTCACGTATTAAAAGGTTGAGGGGCAAAATGAAAACCATCTATCCTTTTGTGTTCAATAAACCAGAAGTGAAAAAAAAATTAGATAGAATACACGATCAGTACGTACTGGTTCCTGCCGATAAAGCAGGTAACAACATTGTCTTCGTTTGTAAGGCTCATTATATAAATTGCATTCTAGAAGAACTTGGATTTAATTCTACAAGTGGTAATCCTACTTATACATATACTTCTCTTTCTAAGGAAGAAATTCTTTAAAATCACCTGTCAGTTTTGAATACTTTTTAATATTCCACAGAGCCAAAATGAATTTGAACTACCTTATATATATTGGATTCCGAAACTTCATCAGAATCCTTACAAACAAAGATACATTGCAGGTTCCAGTAAATGTTCAACCAAGCCTCTTTCGTTACTTCTCACGAAAAAATTGACAGTAGTGAAAGAAAAAGTTCAAGAGTACTGTGCAACTATATACTCAAGAAGTGGTGTAAATCAGATGTGGATACTTAAAAATTCTAAAGAACTTTTGGACAGTTTGAAATCAAAAGAACTTCACCAAAATTCAACAGCTTAAAATCTTACGACTTTTCAACTTTATACACAACGATTCCCCCAAATTAAAATCCAGGCTTTTTGATATCATTGACAGCAGCTTCTTCAAGAAGCTCTTTTCAAGGCTGCTCTAGATGCAACATGTCTGGTCATATCTTTTGTCTTTAGCTCTGACACTGAGTCACACCTTCAGGAGTTTCTAGGACGTCCTCCTCTTCTTTTACCCTCTGGGTTCCAAGTCAGGGCCTGGCGTGTGATGCTGGATGATGACTTCCTTAATGTGTTCTAATTCAGCCCAACTTCCTGTTTTATTTGTATGTTCATTGGTTCCTGCCCTTCTCTTTTCCCATAGTTCTTCATTGGAGATCCTTTCAGGCCATTGAATGTTGAATATGCGCGTGAGAAAAGTGTTATAAAATGTCTGGATCTTCTGCAGGATAACTCTAGTCATCTTCCACGTCTCTGCACCATACAACAGGATGGACTTTACATTTTAGTTGAGGATCCGCAGTTTAGTGGTAATACGGATATTCTCTGGAGCCCAGATGTTCTTAACATGGTAAATGCAGTTCTTGTCTTGCCATTTCTTGACTTGATGTCGCGGTCTGTGCCACTCTGTCTATCCACCACACTCCCCAGGTAGATGAAGGACTCAACACCTTTGATGGGCTCACCACCACTGTGACTGGTGCTTGGACAGTGGTGTTTGTCATCATCAGTTCCAACTTTACTTGGCACTTAAAAACATTGACCAGTAAGAAATCTGTTTGATGCCAAAATATAATACGTCACGGAACATAGGTTTATTCGGTCTCATATAAAGGATGGCTTTACATTTATGAACCCGCGGCCTTAGAATCAGCTCCTTACATTTCGATTCAAGAGCAAACATTATAATCATTGTCTCACGTCAGCGACTTCAAAAACTGTACAACTTAAGACTTATAAAGTAATCAAGAAAATTAATACTTAAATTTACATGTGTTACTCCCTTAAAACTTTGATATCCTATAGAGAAAGATTTGAGACTTTAATATACCTTGTAGGAAGAACTCTGTGATGCATTGCTTTTCAAGGCTGGATTTATCGGCAAAATGAAAAAAAAGAAATTTTGTCTTAAATCTATATCATTTGATTTACTACAGTTTAAAGTTTTGCTAAAACATATGAGTAAACCCGCCTCTAAAATAGTTTATTGTGATCAACTTCAATCAATTATCCAATTCACGAGACAATTCTGAATAAAGACTATTTGCATGTCACAGAAAAATGTATTGGAAATTGCAGAGGAGAAAATTAAAATAAGACTGCTGCAATTTGACTTTATTTTTTCGTCTATTTTGATAAAGCATATAAAAGATCAAATTGATCTTAAACTGATGGGTACATATACAATGTACAAATATTTACCGGTCAGGAGGGAATGTCACTCCTTCATGGTACCCGATCCCACCTCTGATGTTTTGGAGGTTCATGTTTGCTCTGCTCCTATTTTGTATTGTTTTATGGACTTTGATATTGAATACTGTGCATTATCTCCATATACTTCATGAGCATTAACTAGGCAGTAAAGGTAAGGTGCCAAATGGAAATATAGACAAATATTTTTTTAATCAAAAATGCATTCATAATCAGGATGTCAATTTTTTTTATTACATTATGTATATGGGATGATTGTAAATATGGTTAATAACTACATATTGAGGACTATTATATTTATGTTTAGATTTGTCATGTGTGCTTTTAGCACATTTACTCGCAGTATTGAGGGTACATATAATTTTCCCTAGTGCAGGGGCTTAACCAAGTTAAAATTCCACGTTTAGGTTATAGAGATTCTCAACACGCATTGTAGTTTCTGAAAAGTTCTGCGATCCTATTTAAATTATTCAATTCCAATGCTAAAATTATATTTGAATGATCGATGGCTGTACTATCAACGTCATAAATAATTGCTATAATTAAATTATTTTCATCAGGATCGCAGGATATATATGTATAAAAAAAATTTTAACGAGGCCAAGTCTTATTCGATTTTTAATTTCATGCAATCATGTGTGTAACAGCACACCTTTGAAAATTAACATAATTTGTAACTCCTACTGATCTGAAAATCCGACTTAACAACAATTATTGGAAAAAGAACGTTGAAATGGCTATAACAACGTCACCATTTTCGGATTTTGTAAGCAATGTATGACGCCGAGGAATGACGCAGGCCTCACTTGTATGCTCAAGACGTCCATGGATATTATACTGAAAACTGATGACATAACTTCCCAAGAAACATACTAGAAATCTAATAATTGCTATTTATGCCGAAAAAAAATTGTATGCACCGACAATTCATCAGCAAAGATATGTATTTATAGCGTAATATGGCAGTTTTAGAGGTATTTGGCTTCGAAAAATAAACTAAGTAATTACTACCTAGACCAATCGAGATGGTGAACTTTTTTGAAATTTCACAATTTGCTGACTATTTACATTTACTTTCATTTACTTGAATGAAAAAGAAATCCCTAGGGCAGAAGTAAAAAAATATGGAAGAAATGTAATAATTTTGTGATTTTCCAACAAATTCCCATAGGGTCCAATAGTAAAGTTTGACAACATTTAAGATGACCCACTAAGAAATCGGGGTGGTAAACATTCGGTTTTTAAATCCTAAAAAAATTAATATAACAGTAAAAATTAATTATCAAAAAATTATCAAAATTCCTATGGCAGAAATTCTTGATATTCTTGATAGCATAGTTGGGTGAATATTGGGCTTTTTCCTGACTATCCAACATAAAATGAGCAAGCTTTTTTTCTTGTTATGGTGACTTCCAGCGTGTGTTTTATGCAATTATCATGGCCATCTTTCAACATTTAAAGCTTTCAAATGGATACCCAGTTCCATGCCTTCTGGGTAATATCTACCATATTTTACTTATTACGTTTTAGAAAAAAAAATAAATTTACATACAAAAGGGTCTACACAATTTGCTAAGAATATATTTAAGGAATCACTGTCTAGTTATTTTAGTATGCCAGAGCATAAGCCATTATTGACAATAGGAAACATGGGAGGCCCGTTATGCATAAAATATCCCATTTTTAAGCGCTAAGCGCGCATGCGCAAGCGATTACTAGGGTGTCTTCAGATTCCATGATGATTTGCATGATCTTTTTATCAACGACCTCTACCGGCCGTATATATGGCTGCGTTCAGTACCATAGTTGTCAGTAAACTTACGCGTAGTTTAATGCTACATACTCAATCGTTTTGAAAACACAGCTCGTCTACCTGTATAAAATTGTTAATTCTATTACAAATTATCACTTAGCATAAATATTTATAATACAAATTCATTACGTGGCTGCTAGGCTAGCAAAATTCTTGTTCGAAATTCGTATCTGTACTTAAATTCCATCTACCACTAAGATCTTGAACGCGCCCTAACGCGCCCTCTATGATTAATGATAAAATTATGTAAACAAATGGAGTTCTATAATACCAGCATGGGCTCCTATTGTTGACATTAATTATCTCCCTCGTGTAATATATATGGTTCTTTTTAAAGGTGATTATATTTTTTAAAATAAATGTTGTATATTATGTTCGATTTCAAAATGACGAACTCAGTTTCGAGGAGTGATACAGCGCTAAGCTAACGAAATACAGCGCCACTGAGCAAGTTATGTAACTGTACCAATAAACAACTGGAAATCCCCAACCCTCTGTCGGCTACCTTATTGTAGGAGTTATCATAATAGGTGTTAATTTGTACAGTCGATATTAATTTTCGTAAGTACGGAAATTTGGCTGTGTTTGTCTCTGATAATATGGTGCATATCATCTACTGAACAATATGGTGCATATTTCAATAAATAATACAGGTACCGAAAAAAACATTTAATGCCAATTAAAAGTGAGTTTCTAAAAATCAAATTTGATCAAATCTGTTAGTTACATGTAATTCCATTAAAATAAATGTTTAACTAGGTTTTCTATATAGTCTTTATCTGTAAAAATATTTTGATGCAGAAAATTCCTTTAGATTGAACGCTTGGGTGTTGTGGCTATTTCATTCTTGTCAGCATGTTTTACATAGTGAAGAAAAAAAACTGAAGCATTTTAACCGGGCTTCCGTTTTAATATGATATATTTTTATTTTTAAGTAGAAGAGTATACTAGTAGTTAATTAAACATTTTTATTTTAAAAAGAAATATTGACAAATCAGCTTCAAATATTACACGAGAAAAATAATGGTCAAACGTTTTTAATTTTCGGTACAAATAAATCATAATTCATGTGCGTGAGAGTCAGAGATGAAGGATAACAATGTTTTTTTTATATATCAAAAAGACAAAATTTAATGCAATATCCTTAAACCCAAAATTGATATTATAGCAATGTAATGAAAAAAAGAAGAAGTAAAGTCTTCGGTGATTTTTGTTACGTGTTGATATCAAGATACTGCACGAATAGGGATTGGTATCACAATTAATGAGAAATATTGAAAAAAAAGTATTGTTGTGTTATTCAACTGTAGCATATTCAATACAAAATTTAAAAGTTCAATTTCTATTCATTATTTGTATACGCAGTAACTTTTATTGATTGTGTGTATATATTACAAGTTCCCATGCTAGGATTGTTTTTTTTTTTTAAAATATATAAAAATTATAACTTTATAAATATCTATGACTAAATAAAAACAGTTCAAACAAAATTTTAAGGCATTTTAAAAATATTTTATTCATAATCCTAATTATTTTTTATCATCAAGGATGTTTTAAATGGAACAACAAAAAATCTCATTTCTCCCCGTGCACTTTCAAATACAACAGCCAATAGATCGATCACCTTTGCGGCCAATAATAACAAAGGCAGACACGGTCGCCGACAGTCAATTTTGAATTTTAGTAAGCACGAATAATATTTTTGAGAGTAGAATGATTTACTGTTCAAAATTTCACTAGAAGGTTTTCAGCAACATCTTAGGTATTCAAAATTTGCCCCCCCCCCAAAAAAAAAAAAACAAACAAACAAACAAACAAAAAAAAAAACAAAAAAAAAAAAACA
Organism: Saccostrea cuccullata; assembly: GCF_032062105.1. Lineage (NCBI taxonomy): Eukaryota > Metazoa > Mollusca > Bivalvia > Ostreida > Ostreidae > Saccostrea > Saccostrea cuccullata. Next base: position 48,481 of record NW_026935769.1, on the reverse strand, counting down.
AGTTTTCCAGCTATTGTAGAGCTATATACATAATCTGAATGAGATGAGTCAGAAGAAAAAAATGGTACTGTAACATTGATATAAATTTAATTTTATCGCAGAATCCTGGACTCACAATGCAACACAAATAATCTTGTTGTCCGGACGGGTAATTGTGTTACTGCCCTATGGTGTGACAAACAAAGAAAGGTTTTTAAAAGTAACTCACTTGCTTTAAAAAATTGCACAGAGATAGTAAATTAGATTCTCTGTGTTAATTTTTTTTTTGCCTATTTAAAAACTTTGTTATTGTAATACAACTTACATTCGATGTTATTTAATGTAACAGTCAAGTCAATCAAGAGCTGGGTTAATTTCAATTAAACAACTTAGTTTGCCCCCCCCCCCCCCCTTACAGCTGCACCGTCAAAATATTACATGTACTTTTTCCAATGCAATAAGGAACCGAATTTAAATTCTGATGAATTTCAAATTAAAACAATGCTTAGCGCTTCCCAGTACTCTCAGTACTTTGATTCACACTATCGTTGAAGTCCCTTGCATGCAATACTAAACATTGAATCCTTATATTTCCTTTTCATTGTAAAATAAAATTGTAGATTTAAATTTTTTTTTAAAAAAGGAAGACATCGATTTAAATAACACGAGGATTCCAATGCCAATTTCAATAGTACTAGTCCTCGCCCACTGATGCCAAACACAAAGGCAGCTGCGCGTGATTTATATGCATATTTGGCCTCCCTAGTGTCAGACACAAAGACAGATTCACATGAGATTTGCATGATATTTGGCCGCTCCTTACCTATCGACCTGCTTAATTTACATTTCAGTAGAATTATTAAGAAATCAACTCTGCTAACTTTCAAAGTGTTATCACAGAGAAAAAAATTAGAAAAGGAAATAATTATATCTAGTTATACCTTTCCACTGTATAAATGAGACCTCATAACAAATTGTTATTCAGATTTGAAAAAAAAGAAAAGTTTTTTCATACTTGTACATGCCCGTTAATAAGTGTAAGATTTTAATCTTTCCAGAGAAATGATTTAAATGCCGCCTTAGCATACCCACGTAGCAATCGTAAAAAATAAGTGTAAATGAAGAATCTTGTGTGTGAAAGGATTAAATCGTGAGTTAATTCTGTAGGATAGCTCCTGTAACGTACGAGTCAGTGTATGTTGTCAGCAAACACTGTAGCAATATCAATAGCTGAAGCTATCTTATCTACAAAATGTATTCTATATTCTACACCACACCTCTGCCTGATAAAAATCAAATAGTGAACAATAGAAGATTTATCTCTCCTGTACAAATATAAACTTCTGTCTGAGCAACGACATTCTCTGTAGTAAACACAATTTATTACTTTTTACCCGTGAAATACTGTAATTTATTCATTAAATAAAAATGATATCCTGTCACACTGTGAAAGGATATCAAATTGATATCCTGTCACAGTGTGACGTTTATCAGAAGTGCGGAAAAACTCTCGATTCCCCTTCCCATAACGAAGATTGCTGTAAAGAAAATCTCCCTTGACCTAATATAAGATAGATGGAAATAAAAAAACCATTCTGACAACGAATAAAACTGTCAAAATTACCAAACACATGTTGCTAAATCCATGTTTACAGTGTTTTCACTTCACATAGCTATGACGTCTCAACCGCTCAACTATGACGTCACGAATCTATGACTGTATTACAAAAATACAGAGAGAAAGGAAAAATCAAAGAATTTTTTTTCAAATGTAATAAACAGAAAATTCAATGTTTTGTTGTTGAATATGGAATTTATTTCACTCGTGAGACAGGATTTTTTTATATTTTCACTCGTGCTTCTCACTCGTGAAAATATAAAAAATCCTGTCCCAATCGTGAAATAAATTCCATATTCAACTACAAAACATTGAATATCCTCTATTTATTCAACAATAAATACTCTACCATGACTATAATCAACACTTCCAAGACTGCACCTTTGTTGTATACACGATTTGTTGTACACCCATGTCTGTACTTTTGCCTGAAAAATAGCATCGAAAACACTACCAATCAAGTTTACACTTTCTTTTACTTTTGCGTTAATAATATTTCTCTCCATATATACATATCAGGCAAGAGAAAGTATGTTTAAGATAGTTCAATAGCATTTATTGAATTGAGTATTACAGTCATATTTTCAAATGTTAAGTTTACAATTACAGATCAGACTTTTACAATGTGAAAACATTTGAACTATGCTTTTAAATTCACGCTTTAGTTTCTCAATGAACTTTTCATCTTCTTGAAAGGTAAAAAGGATTATTTTGCATCACTTCCTTAAATCAACAGATAAACATAAACCGAAACTACATGTTATGATGGGAACTTAGAACAAAGACGAAAAGGCATAACATTTAAGGATAGATGGTGAGACAGATATTATATTTTTTTTGGGTTTCCCACAACAAAACATGGATACTCCCATTTCACTATATATATATGGGAGGCAGGGGTATCTTTAAGTGAGCTCATTGCTCACAGAACCTTTTGGTAATAAGTAATCCTGGGTTTACTCAGGTGACCTAAAAAGGAGGATTGAGAAGCACATTCCTTGTCTAACACCATGAATCATATACGACTTACATGTATCAGTTATATTGCAGAGGGGTACTGGATAGGACTATCAGACATTGTTTTGAGGGGGAGTGGGTATGGACATCCACCCAGAACACGGCATCATTTCAGGACTGGTCACCGAACTAACCGGACAACTACCAGAGTCATCAGGACTGTGCCATGTACTTTAAGCCGTATAATTTCCATTGGAACGACCATTACTGTACCGCTAAGGCTGGATTCATCTGCGAAATGAAGTAAGATGAATAAATTGTCATATTAAAATTTTGCAATCTGTAAGAAATTTAGAATTATCTATATCACTCAGAAGCCACAGAGCTAATTAGTCTAAATATCTGATATTGCTGATTTTATGTCATTTTGTTTTTCTGTATAAAATTCACCTGGCTTAGTATTTTTTTTCTTAAGTTTATATAACACTTTTACCAAGGTAACATTTCTGAAACATTCACTGAGTGTTATTTGTCTATATTTGGTTTTTATTTAAATGTTTATAATATTTTCTACGTCTATTTCATTTTCTAGTTCCTAGGAGAAAAAATTTCTTAGAGTTATCCTCTTTTCTAAACTTGTGATATGATTTCATATCTCTTCCAAAAAAAATTGCTTGTATCATCTGTCCTTAACATGCAAACTTATCAATTAAATTATTAAAATTCTCAATATCTTAATTTTCAATTATGTTTTTTTTCGAAGCTTGGAAATCATTGCACATAGTTTGAAACTGTTTTGGGACTAGGTGATCTCAAAGCTATTCTTATCATGCCTTATGTTTTGTCAAATTACAAAATTACGGAGAAAAAACCACTTTATAACCAAATCGGTTCTCAAATACCCCAAAAACCCATTTTACCTTATCTTTCAAAATATGCATTGTATGGAATTTTTGCAAATCTAAAAATAAAGATTTTAAATTTTACACAGAGAATTTCTTGACAGCTAAGGAGTGTGAATAGGAGATAGTTTTACCTGACTCTCCAAGGTAAGGGAGAGAAAGATTCGACCTTGTAGATGACTTCCAATCTTTAATTCAGCATGCAAATTATCGTCACTTAAAGTTTACAAAATGATTCACCGTCCCATCCTTTACATCTACCATATTTGACTTATTATTCACGTTTTGGAATACAATCTACAATAAATACTGGTGCACAGTGTATCAAGCATCAAGTTTTACCTTTTCCAATATTGATGAGATTTTTTGACAAATTGTCATACAAATTTGAAATAAAATGCTTGTTGCTCTTTATACATGCCAGTCAATTATTGTTAGACATATACATTGTTTCAAACTATGAATTTATGCTTTCTGTCTTCTACAGAGCAGGGCTACTTATGGGAAGAGAAAAAAAAAACATCATTTTATAGCAATTTTCCACTGAAATTTAAATACAATGAGATAATAAATGGTAAACAGTGTCTTTCGTTTATGCCTACGTGATCAAAGATTTGGGATACATAAGGTTTTAGGGCTGGGACGACACAACTTTTCCTATATAAATATGTATCTCGATATTTGAGCCACTATACGATATGTATCACAATATGTTTGGTTAATATAAAATCTTTTTTTGCATTGATTGATTGATTGTATATTGTTTAACGTCCCTCTCGAGAATTTTTCACTCATATGGAGACGTCACCGTATGCCGGTGAAGGGCTTCAAATTTTGACCTGTACTCGGCACTCAGGGCCATTGAGCAGTGAGGGATCTTTATCGTGCCAACGCCTGCCGCTGACACGGGGCCTCGGTTTTTAAGGTCTCATCCGAAGGACCCGCAACTTTCACTTCAAAGTGCCGAGCGCATGGCGAAGGAACAGTTGCTACCAATTTTAACGACTAGGTCAGTCGCGGCCGAGTTTTTGCATTGAAATAAACAAATTATTCTATGCAAATAAGAGTATTTTTTCTCAAATAGTTGTTTATTTGTTGTAAAGCAGAAATATTATACTCAAGTGGTGTTTTTTATCATTTATTTCATATCAATATTTATATTAAGTTTATTTTATATATTAAACCCCAAATGTTAAATAAACTGAGAAAAACAGAAGTAAGATTTTTTGGGCGATATTTAGATATTTCTTCAAATGTATCGATATGCATATCGTCCTCACAGATATCACGATATATCGATATCTCGATATCCCAGCCCTTATAGGTTTTGTCGTGTACGCCCGTCTGTCTGTGTTTCTGTTTGCCTGTCTGTTTATCCACAAAAAACTTTAACTTTAACCTTGTCCATATCATTTTGTCTAGTAGAGTTATGACATTCATATTGCACATATGTATTCCATACGACAGGACCTTTGTTTGGGTACCGCCAAATGTGAAATTTTGACCTTAGAGTTTGACACACTTTTACACAAAAACCCAAATTTTTACATTGGTCATAGCTTTCGAACGGTATATACTAACACTTTCATAGTTCACAAATTTATTTTTTGTGACAAGACCTCGTATTTGATTCCAAGAACTTTTACATTTTGACCTTGGAGATTCACGTACTTTAAAAATTTAAACCACGGTCATAACTTTTGAACGATTAAGGCTATGGCTTCTTACTTTAAACATGTACATTTATACATAAACCTTGTGATACGACTTTTCTATAAACACTCACAGCTTTGACCCTTTGGCTCTTTCCTTTCAACTTAGTCATAACTTTTGAGCAGGTGGTACTAGGGCGTCATATTTCATAATTGTATCTCTTTGGGTACCATCTTATTAATGTTGCATTTAAGAAAAGTTAAATCTGCGCTTTGTTGTCAAACAGGCATATTAATGTTTTACAGGCACGGCTTGTTCAGAGAATATCATATATTGATTGTTAGTACGCGGGTTTTGTATTTTTTTTTCTGCAGCAACTGCGACATTCGCAAGTGAGTTAAGGCTACGTACGGATATTTCTATGAAAAATTCTAATTAAACCCCATAAGGGCTACACCTAGGTATTCCCGAACAAACAACTAAAGAAAACATTTTAATATTTTGGTGGAATTAGAAAAAAAAAACAAATGGTGTGTTAGCTAATATGTAAAAAAAATAATTGTTTTTTGGAGCATTATACTCGTATAATCATGTTAGCCAAACGAAGGATATGGAGATAGCGAACATTATTCAATCTCAAAAGTCCATAAAACAATACAAAATAAAAACAGAGCAAACACGGACCTTTGTAACATCTGAGGTGGGATCAGGTACCATGGAGGAATGAGCATCCCCTGCTGACCGGTCACACCCGCCGTGTGCTCCTTGTCATGATCAGGAAATAACGGGAAAAATCCGTCGTCAATTCGATGTATAAATAACTACAAATGGACTAACAATTGGATTTGAAAAACGTCAGTCAGCATTTGACTCAATAATAAATTGTATTTGCTGACAAGATTATTGTATCGACCATAGAACTTACTAAATGATCTCTTGGTCAAAAGCTCTTGATATTCTTGTTTCATCAACTTGCTTGTCAATAATTTACCTCGTTTTAGAAATTGTTCATACGAAAAGTATGCTCTTGCGTATCGAATCAACTGAGATATACGAATACGTATATACTTCGTATGCAGGTGATGAAGGTATATTACTGCATAAGTAAGGGAAGTTGATGATAGAAAAGTTAAGGTTATCACGTTTATCATACAGCAGGGTTGTTAGATTACCATTAGTGTCTTTTTCAAGTAAAATATCCAAGTATGAAGCAGACGTGTCGGGCTCTGTGGTATCTTATCTCAAGCTTACAAGCAAGACCACAGCAAGTGTTTTCATCTTTTCACGCATAAGCTTTTGCATAAATTCTGCTTCATATAAATATATATAAAAATAAGTGCTAATAACGAATTGCATTTTGTACCCATGGGGATTCCAATAGATTGTAGAATACCTGGTCTCCAAAAAACCTCATAGATATTCTCAATCAGAAACTCAAGCATCTTCTTTATGTTAACTATAGAGTACTTATGTGTGCAATCAGAATCTGTTTTAACAAAATAATTTTGCAAATGACCTATGACCAGTAAATTTACGAGTTCCATTTCTATTGAAGGAGCAGATGTCAGTGATATAAAAAAGCCTGGATTTTAATTTGTCGTGGGATATTGTTGTGTAAAAAGTTGAAAAGTCGAAAGTTTTTAAGAATCCTAAAACAATCTTAGGCTCTCTTATTGTCAACTTTCTATCATACAGTCTAAGATAAAATAATCTCATCCTTTAAGTGTGTCATGGTCTGAAGTGACCATAATATATAATATTGCTCTGATAAGAACTTAGGAGTTACCTTAATACACAAAAAAAATGAATCTTATTTTGTCAATTGCATTCGTTTTTGTTTGCTTTGCAAATGGTAAGTTAAAAATATTTTACACCTTTACTTGCCTGTATATAGCATAGCTATCATAGTTAATTTCAATCTGTATTGCTGGGATTAAAAAGGGTATACCTAAAAGAATTTTGTATGGTTCTTATCATAAATTAATTCATCCATGTGCGAATCTATAGAATATGCAGGCGAATCTTCAGTAAAATGTTTGTTGGTTGTCAACTTAATCTCTAAATTGACAGTTAACAGCAAATTGGTGATGCAATATTTATCAGTATTTTTGATTTTGACTGTTTGACTTTTACAACACTTCACCACACCATAAAAATTTTGACTTAAGCTTAAGATGTTTCATGATCCCGGGGCCAAAACTATAAAACTAATCCCATTCTCGAGCTTTTGTAATATGCTGACTAGAGTTAATAAATGTGCCTAGAAAATTAACAAAAAACGACTTTAAACCGCCTGGAAAGTACACAACACTCAGACTGTTAATGTAGAAGGAAGAGTCATACAATATGAACCTACCGAATGTAAAGGAAAAGGGATCAACCAATACCACTCACAAGTATAAGTTTTTAATGTTTGAATTTATTTTGTATTCTATTTTTCCTGCCCCCGCAATCGAAGATTCGGGGAGCTAGTAAATAGTTTTTGCCCTATCCTTCTGTCTCTCTACAGTCCCTGAAACGTTCTACTTTCCCATTTTTCCGTTCGCTCACCGTTCGTTCACCGTTCGTTCAGCGTTCGTTCACCGTTCGTTCAGCGTGCGTTCAGCGTGCGTTCACCGTTCGCTCTTCGTTCACAGTATTGCGTTCACCGTTCACCGTGCGCTTGCGTTCACCGTTCACAAAACGTTCACCGTTCGCTCTTCGTTCCGTTTACTTTGCGTTCACCTTGCGTTCACCGTTCACTTTCCGTTCAGTCTTCATTGTCATTCGGAACTCCGAAGTGAAAAGACTTATCTTTTTGATGGTAAGGATTTACATGTTCTTTAATTAAATAACTTAGATATAACTTAGATATCGTGTTAGAAGAATAATTATTTCATTGCAAAAATTATCTATATATTAATATTTCTATTATTATAACTCAGTTGTTACTTATTTCATGAATATTCTCTGGAAAAATAATTAATACATTAAGTATCCACATGTATGTAGAACGATGCTAAAAAAAATATCTTTAAAAAAGGGCAATGTACAAATGTTTCACGCACAGCATCAATGTGATGTAATTTTAAAGAGGTTAAATTATTAATGGATGTATAATGAGAAATAAGTCTTTTACAGAACAAGAATAAATAAAAAAAAAACTAAATAAAAAAAACTATTTCTCGAGTACCACGTATTTAAACGACATGTAGGTTTGAGAATTATGAACAGTACTGCAAATATGCAGTTAACTAAATATCTTTAGAGATAATTAAATTAATGGTGTGGTTTTAAATTTTAGAAACTATTTGAAATAGTCTATTTTTAGAGAAGGAAGGTTGCTTCCTTCACTGTACCTACACATATGTTTAAAAATATGTTTTTTGCCATTCTGTATAATTAAGACCCCCCCCCCTGCTGCCCTTTCTCCCGAAATAAAATTCTTATTTAAAATTTTACAGTAAATTTCAATTCATATTTAATTTTTTATTGTAACACAAGAAAACCAGTCTAAAAAACCAACATCAAACAGTCATTAAACAATAGAATTTTAGTATAAACTTGTGCCGACAGTAGTATTTTAAATTGGCAGGGAATGTGTTTCACATCAATTTAAAACTTAATCCTTCCAAGTATATTTTCGAATTATTTTTTTTTTCTGCAGGAATGCAAAAATTAAATCTAGAAATGATAGGGAAAAATATTAAAACTTCTTGGAATATTAAGTGACTCTTTGCCTTCGGCATATGTGTTGATCTATTGTTTATTTATATTCATTAATGACATTTAAATTATAGAATTAAAGAATGATTTCAATGCAAGGAAAAGACCAAAGGCATTCCGGATAAATCGTTCATCTTGCGTTCACCGTTCGTTCACCGTTCACTTTGCGCTCGCGTTCGCGCTCCGTTCGCGTTCTGCGTTCACTCACCGTTCACCGTTCACACTTCGTTCACCAAGTTGCGTTCACCGTTCACACATCGTTCACTCACCGTTCGCTCTGCGTTCGTTCAGCGTTCGTTCACCGTTCAGGTGGGAAAGTAGAACGTTTCAGGGACTGTAGCTATTTGTCTGTTTGACCGCAAAAACTTTAACATTATAACCATAGCGATCAATTGGTTGGACCTATGGCATTTTATATTTCACATTTCTTTTGACTAGACCATTCTTTGGGTACCAACAAATTTCACGTCCTGATCTTGAACTTTGACCGCATTTTTCACAAAATTAACCTCAGTCATAACTTGTCAACAGATGTGGCGAGAGCTTTCATGTTTCAGGTGTTATAATTATTATTATCATTATAGATTTTCCAAGGGTATAAATATATCCGTTCTCTTGACTTTGACCCTTTTTAATAAAAACTTTGCCCTAAGTAATAACTTATAAAGAGTTAGCACTAGGACTAGGGCTTTCAAATTTTATAGTGATATTTCTTGTGACATGAACTTCCTTTGGATATCAACTATGCTTGCCTTTGACCCTTACCTTGGATTTTAATTTACTTTGAAAATATTTAATCTTCAAACAGTTGATGCCAGAGCTTTCATAATTTGCAAGTTTATTTCTTAGGATAAGATCTTCCTTATATTCATTGAGACAAGTATTCTCTTTGGGTAACACTATTCTCATTTTTTGATTTTGACCTTTGACTAGAATATGAGACCTTCAACCTTTGCCAAACAGTTTCATACAGGGAATCGGTGTTTTACAATCAAGTTAATTCATTTTATTTTGTTTAAATATCAATCTATTTATTTGAATTCTTATGTTTGTCAACAAATGTTATTAGTTGGATTTTTCAGTAGTATGGTCGGATGACTGTCCTCCTCACTGGATTAAGCACGGATTTTCTTGTTACCTGTTCATTAAAGATGTTCCCGAGGACTTCATCGAAGCCGGGGTATATACTTGAGTCAATTAATTTACTCAGTTGTTCAAAAAGAAAAAAAAAGTCGTAGTTTTTATTATATATATATTTTATATATTAAAAAATACAACTATGTACATGTATTACTCTGATAAACATTTTTGGTGTAACGCGACACAAAACAAAACGTTTATATAAGAAAAAGTACAATAAGACTCAATGCACTTATTTCGACATTTAGAAGTTAGTTTTTGATAAATGTTTCTTCCCAGTTCTACTTCTCTAAAATTCAATTGCGATTATCATTACTGTTTCTCCGCAAAAAATCTAAATTTTCAGTGTCATACTACTTATCCACGATCAGATCTGAAATGTATTTATTTTCATTTTTTTTCTTTGTTTTATGTGCTTGTATAATGCAAGAAAATTTCAGTCATTTTGTCAAAGGTGTGGATCCAAGTTGGTGGAAATTGAGACAGTTGACGAAAACAACTTTCTCCGCTCACATATCCAAATCCACAAGGCGAGTTTTTTTATTTAGCTAACATAAAAAGAACAAAAAGAGTGAGGGGTATACAAATTTTTATACCCCCCACTCTGAGGCGGAAGGGTATATCGGAGTCGGTATGTCCATCCGTCCGTCCGCCTGTCCTACTGTCACGCTTCGATTCGGGGTGCCATCTCTTATTCGCAACTCCTCATATACCATTGAATGAATTTGATGAGACTTTCAAAGAATCTTTATTACACAATGCCATTGTGCATCTGCTATTTTATTTTTAGATCCGCTACATATTTTGGGTTTCACATAGCAAAACATGCATACTGTCACTAATTCATATGGTGGTAGGGGTATAATTACTCATTGCTCACAGTACCTCTAGTATAATTATGTATATTTCTATTTATGATGTGATGGTAAAAAGTAATTCAAAAGCATCCATCTCAAGGAATATAAATTGTAGTGTGATATATCTCAGTTTATTCGATAAGCAAAGAGTATGATCTACATATAAACATTTTCTAAAACGAGGTAAACTACTGACAAACATGTTGATAAAACAAGAATACGTATAATATCAGAGGTCTTGTTAAAAGGAACCATTTTCGTAAGTGATCGATACAATGGCCTTTTCAGCAAATACAATTTATTATTTCGTCAAATGCTGACTTACTTTTTTCATAGTTATTGTAAGTCCATTATTTACACACTGAATTGTCGATGGATGTTTTCATCATTTCCCAAACATGACAACGAGCACACGGCAAGTGCAACCGGTCGGCAGGGGATGCTCGGTCTTCCATAGCACCTGATCCCACATCTGTTGTTTTGGACCTCCCTGTTTGCTATGTTCCAATTTTGTTTTATAAAGCTTGAATTTGTTTGTTCTCTAAGACGGAAAGGCATCCGGACGTTTGGGGAAGGGTGGAGAGGGAGATAATGAGATATTTAAATAGAAAAGGAGGATGGAGAAGTGCAACCCTTGTCTACCACTATGAATCATATACAACTTACATGTACCAGTTCTATTGCAGAGGGGTACTGGATAGGACTTTCTGACATTGTCTTTGAGGGAGAGTGGGTGTGGACATCCACCCAGAACACGGCATCATTTAAGGACTGGTCACCAAATCAGCCCGACAACTACCAGGAGTCATCAGGATTGTGCCATGTTCTTTACACCGGATACTATCTATTGGAACGACCATTTCTGTACAGTTAAGGCGGGATTTATATGCGAAATGGAGTAAGACGAATATATAGACTTTATATTATCCTTATTGTTTTTTAACCAAAAACTCTATTTTGAAATTATTGTTCTCTATCTTCTAAAATATCTTGCATACCTGGTATGTATGTAAATTAACCCCCCCCCTCCCCTCCCATTCCGGAAAAAAACAACAATTTCCCTAATGTTCATTTTCACCACAGTTAAACAACATTTATCAATCCCCACCTCGGGCCTTATATATTGACAGAAAAAAAAACTGTTCAACAAAAGTCACGTAGTGTGGGAATTATCCAAAGTATTAACAAGGTTTTAAGTAAGCATTACCATCTGGACTTCTCTATATCACTTTGTCTGCTTGAACCCAAAAACATCCATCTAATTAAAATACACGATTATTTAAATTCTTCTCCGAATTAGTCTTTTGTCACAATTTTTCATAAATAATCATTAACAAAAGAAAAAGATATATTAAACTTGTATTAAGCTATTATTTTTTTTTTTAAATTTTAACAAAATTGTAATTTTGTATATCTCTTTGTTTCAGGGCAGGTGAACCAATTGATATTGTAGGATAAGACGAGGAAAATTATTCAAAATTAAACAAGGAACATAAAGTAGCATGTTTGTTAAAATACATAGAACAGAACTGCATCTTCTTTCATCAGTGCCTGTGCTTTAAGAATTTTACTAATAAAAATGAATGTTAGAAATTCGCATCGATTTTTTTTTCACGGCTAAAATCAATTGTTGTACGTATCATTGTTGTTCCGACTGCTGTTTCCAGATGCAGTGGTTTCCTTTTACGTTTATTTTTTAAAGTATTCAAATTGCTAATAAGAGTAAACCGGCATAATACATATCTTCTGAGCAATGTGAGTGCCGTGACAGAGCTGAAATCTTGGTGTAGGCCTATACATTGCACATTGTACACTTTACTCAGAGCAATGTTAGTAACCTGACAGTCTGTGTACCAATTATACACCGTTCTAAACAGAAATAATTTGGAATTCATATAAAGCAGAAGTTTTCAACAACTTATAAATTAGAGATAGAATTAAAATTGTTGTTGTGACCTTAAACTTGATATTAAGATATATATCAACGACATATTACAACTGTATAGAATTGATTAACAATAATTATTTCCAGTCATATGTCGAATAGAGATATTCCAGTGAACTTTTGAAATAAAGTCTAACACATCTGTTTCATATTCGATATATTACCAGAAGGTTGCCTATGTAGCAATATACTCTTATCGCCTGCTTACAGAGTACATATTTCTTTAAGGACAGATGGTACAAACAAATTTTATCTTTGTAGGAGACTTAATATCATATCACAAGTTTAGAAAAGTGGATAAATCTTTTAATTTTTTATCCAAAGAACTGGAAAATGAAATAGATTTGGGAAATATTTAGTAATATTTCAAGTAACTTATAAAAATTGGATAAAACACAATCAGTTAAGGTTTACAGATGAAAATAAATTTCAGAATATTTTATCTTGGTGCTTAAAGTGTAATATAAACTTAAAAAAAATATTCAAATCCAGGTGAATTTTATGAGGAAAAGCAAAATGGTAAAACTCAGCCCATATGATATAAGGTGATTTATACTATTTTTTGCTTTTCCTAATAAAATTTACCTGGCTTGGTGTATTTTTCTAAAGTTTATATATACATTTTAAGCATCAAGCACCAAGATTTGTCAATATTTTTTTTTTATTGAAATATTAGTAATATTTTACAAGTATATTTCATTTTCCAGTTATTAGGAGGAAAGGTTTTAAGACATCCACTTTTCTAAACTTGTGACATGATACGTAGTCTCCTCCAAAGAAATTTTTTTTTGTAACATCTGTCCTTAAGGACAGATGATAAACTTTTTTTCTTTGGAGGAGACTTAATATCATGTCACAAATTTAGAAAAGTATATGATTTTTTAAGTAAAATGAATGAAGAAAAACTTATTTTTACCAATTTGATTTTCCTATACTAAAATTCACCTGGCTTGGTATATTTTTCTAAAGTTTATATATTACACGCTTAGCACCAAGCTCACATATTCTGAAATTTGTTTTCATCTGTAAACCTTTACTGGGTGAGTTTTGTTCACATTTGCAATTTATTGAAATATAACGTCTACTGAGTATTCCATCTTCCAGTTCTAAGGAGAAAACATTCTAAGAATAATCCATTTTTTATGTTATGATATTAAGCCTCTTCCAAAGACAAGACTATTTAATCCTCCCAACTTACCCCTCCAATACCTCTTACCAAGGAGGCATGTATTAAATAACTCTCACCCCCTACATCAAAGGGCAAAACCTCTGAAAAAGGGATCAAGAAATTCACCAAATTGGTTGATACATTACATGTATATATCTATACTTAATAAGATTATTCCATACACTGTATTACCTAAGATCTGAGAAGAAAACTTTGAGAGAATTATTAAATTGAACTTGTCATGTTCAGGAAATAACGGAAAAATCCATCTCAAATTCAGTGTATAAATAATAATAGTCTAACAATTGGTATGAAAAACGTCAGTCAGCATTTGACTCTATGATAAATTGTATTTGCTGACAAGGTCATTGTAGCCATCATAGAACGTGCAAAATGATGACTCTAAACGAGACTGCTAATATTCTTGTTTCATCAACTTGCTTGTCGAAATTGTTCATACGTAGAGCATGCTCTTGCGTATCGAATGAAATGAGATAGATATTCAATAGACCCCCGTCCAACATTAGAACCCATGACCATGGGGCCATTAAATTTACAATTTTGGAAGAGGGACTTTCGCAGCATAACTATGTACTTCGTGAGCTTATTTGATACTCGGGAGCAGAGGAGGAGATTTTTGTCTGGTCCTGATTTTTATACAGAAGTCTTCAAATAATTTATAACGGCGAATAATTATTATTTGGACCAGCATTATTTTTTTAACCTATTTTGTGTATGCGGAATCCAAAAAATATGCTTACTTACATGAAAATTGTGATTCAAAATGGCGAACATCATTTTTTTCAAATTTTTCTCTCAATATCGTCAAAAAAGAAACAGTAGTATGATTTATTGATTATTATTTATTAATTGCCAACATCAAAAACGTAATATTGTTGAACATAACACATTTTACTTTTTTTTATTTTCTATACGTGTAATTCGTAGTTGTAGCAGTTGAAGATGTTGATTTGTTAATATTTGGTTCTTGCGGTTTTGCATTACCTTGGTTTGTCTTTGATACTGTGAAACTGCATAAATAAAAAATGATAATTTTTTATATAAGATTTTGCTTTTTCAAAATCAAATATCAGGAAATACAATTTTATTTCGAATGAAAATACTTAATGTTTAAAAATATTTACACTGGTTTTCCTCTCGAATTGCACCGTTACCATGTAGGACCATCGCCAACTGCGCTGTCAAATCCTGATATTTCTACTTTTTAAAGTGAAATACTAGTACCTTATACTTACTTAATTGAGTAAAACGTAGCATTATTATATAGTATAATTTTGTAATTTAATTTGTTAAAATCATCATTAATAAAATTTAAACATTGAATGATATGTATATTCTCGCCGTATGTATCAATCCCGGATTTGATTCCCTATATATTCGGTCTTCCCTCCATTGACTGAAAAAAAAGATCTGCTGTTGTGGTCAAAGCTATGGGTTTACTTCCCCCAGTTTTTAATCTCTTTATTTGATCAAGTTTGTCCTTGCCTGTATATGATGGGATGGTCAATATTGTTTTATTTAAACTGTACTTATAGTTTTCGATAATTAATTTAGCCTTCGTAATGTAATAATTATAATAATTGCATGAAACAGATCTCCCTCTTTAAAAAAAAGTTTTAAGGTTTTTACTCTAACACCCCTCCCTTTTAGGAAAAACGGGTAAATAATTCGGACCTGTTGACTGCAAGTAAATAATTCATGCAGAAATTATACAATTTTATGTGTTTGGAACCAATTCATTTTAATTTAATATGTGATAGAAATTATTGCATTGCTTGACGTTGTAGTACTTCTTCTCTTTTTTTCAAACTGATTCTTCCGTTATAGAAAAATTACGTTATGAAATTTAATTGATAGTGAAAATGTTTTGATGTGATTAGTTGATCACAATAACAATTTTACATTTCTTATAACTACAAACACTGGAAAATGGAGATAAATAATGATTCAAGAACCACTAGAGATACATGTACTCTTTTGAACCCAATTTCATAGATACTCCTTTTGTACTCACATGTGCTTGTGGACAGGAACACCCCCGAATACACAACCTAGGTCCAAAGATGTTGAAAGATTTTGATCGTTTTTACGGAACCACTTATCCATAAACCCTAATTGAACCGGTATAAAGATATATTTATTCATCTTTTTCCATTAATTTATCTTCTAGTGCTCCTTTACATTGAATTTTATATGACAAATCAAAAAAAAAAAAAAAAAAACAACGGGAAATTAACAATTAATATTAAAGTGGCAATTTCACGCATCTCTTCAAAAACAGACTTGTTATAATTTTCCTATAGGATTTGGAATTTTTTTCATACTCATAAATGTATACACTTTCCGAAATTTACAAATTTTATAAGTAAATAATTCTGATTATTTCATTAAAATGAATTATTATTTATGGTACATAAATATATACATCGGAAGGTTCCACATTCCATGCTATACACGTACATGACGCATGCTTTTAGTTTTAATAAACAAAACAGCATAGGAAGAGAGGGAATCCCGGTAGGCCTGCTTTATTGACAAAGTCGACCAAAACGAAAAACAAAACCAAAATTAGGGATTTAGATTAAAAAAACAACTTTCCTGACAAAAATTTGTAGGATTTAATATAATCATTAAATGAAGAAGAAACGGGACCTTGGCGGCATTCAAGTGGGGCTCGCAAAGGTTTAGCCCTACAGGTTTGTTGATACATGCTATCATTTCTCGTATATCCATATGCTTTCAATGAAAAAAAATCAATGTAAACTAAACATAAAATGCACTTATGACATATAAAAAATTATTGCCACTAGAAATGCAAATTGTATTGGAACTGCAGAAAGATATTTTGTTCGACATTTTGCCGCGATGAAATATGCTTTGGTGGATTTTCCTTTCCTGCACCCCAATACACAAAGCGGCAACATTTGTACTTAATCATGTTAAATTCGTCTGAATTCAGACTAAAATATCAACTATCATTAATCTACCGGAGAGTTAATATATTTTGATTCTGAGAATTGCTTTTAACTAATATTTCATTATGATTGTAAACCCTACATTGTATGCAAGTGCCATTTTAGAAATCACGTGGAACAAGTAAACAGGTCTAAGTTGTACGACCGTTGATTTTCCGGTGTAAAGACGAATATTAACCCCCATCGAATAATGACCGGGGGTCATTTTTCAACGACAAAAAATGACCCCCTACCCGTAGAAAAAAATCATTTTTTGTCCTAGGGGGTCATTTTTTTATATGTTAGTACTATAAAAGAACGACCCCCATTGAAAAATGACCCCTTTTTAAGTGAAAAGAGATTCTTTATTTGTCAAGTGAATAAAATTTCTTTTTAATATTCCTCCTTATAGTATTTGCTTAACGAATGATATTCCACTTATTTTTTAGAAACCAAACCATGCAACAATCAGGTTCTAATACCCTTTAATAGAAAATATATTTTTTCCTTCATTTCAACTTTTAGCTTGTATAAGTTTCGCAAATCCTATTTGACAATGAAAGAGTAAGAAATTTTAACCCCCCCCCAAAAATACGTTAAAGCCGCTTCACCCGAAACAGGTACATATTATCTTAAACAATAAAGTATGTCATTACATAGATAATATATAAAAATGAATTATAAGATTGATTTAATAGTTTATTACAACAATCCTTACATAGAAAACATAGACCAAAAATCTTGTTGACAAACAGCAGTTTCTGACGGGAAGTGAAGATCTGTTTTGAAGTCACCTTTGAAAAAAATACTTTTATCAGTTATATTTAATTATGAAGAGATTTCAAACTCGAGTATTTTTTCCATTATTAGAATCCTAAGTCATGATATATAAATATTCAGAAATTAACTGAATATTATAATCCATAGTTATTTTTATATTAATATGCATATTTACAGAATAAAGGAAAATCAGATATTTTAAAAGATTTTTTAAAAGGGAGTTTAGTAACGAGGCCTAGAATATTGCCCGTGTACACTTTGTTGTGGAAAAAATGCTCGGGTTTGTTCTTCATAAGTTTTACATGTAAGCGATAAATTCAATTTTTCGAAGGTGATTTCACGCAATGTAAACAAAGAATTATTTTTCGTGTGACCTAACAATTTTTTTTAACTTTTGAATTTTAATATCTTTAAAATGAAAAAGACTGGGGATATAATTTGACAAAAAATGAAATAATTTTTGGAAATTCATTTTTGTAAAGAAGAAAAACGAATATTTATTTTAACGATTAGAATCGAATCAAGAGGCTTTAAATCAAAACAAACGAAAATTAAATTAAAAGCAGAAACATAAATAAAACTTTGTACCTTTCAATAATACTGAAAGAGGCTCTAGATAAAATATTGAAATGAAGTTAAGCCTTTACCCAAGTTCAATCATATCATAATTTACTTCTCCATGATTAAAGCATACTTTAAATGTTGGAGGGGGTATACGTGAAAGTATTGTGGCAGAGTTACAGTTGAAAATTAATAGAAAAGATTATTTTAAGCTTATTTTTAGTCCCTCCTTATATAAAAATAAAGGTAGGGTAGTTTTTTTGTTGATTTTGTTGATAATCAATTTCCTCCTAAATAAGTAAGGGGGTGGGTTGGGTATAACACCTAGA
Source organism: Saccostrea cuccullata (assembly GCF_032062105.1). Taxonomy (NCBI): domain Eukaryota; kingdom Metazoa; phylum Mollusca; class Bivalvia; order Ostreida; family Ostreidae; genus Saccostrea; species Saccostrea cuccullata. The sequence goes on along the minus strand of NW_026935769.1, from coordinate 29,912 downwards.
AATATGCTCTGTAAAGCTATGGGATAGTGTAAAATACACATTCTAATGCAAAATTTATACATGTAGACATAACCTTTTGATTTAGCACACAGTATTCATTACATTTCTTAATTCTTGTTTTACTCCACAATTATATTTTTCAGAGAATTTCATATGAAAATCAGAACAAACATTTCATTTTTGTAAGGTCTTGTTTATACTGTATCATAATATGAAAAAAATAATTGAAGACCAATTCTTTTTATGTCCCTGTAATCGAAGATTCGGAGTTATATACAAGTAGTTTTATCGTGTCCGTCTGTATGTCTGTCTGTCTATGTGGCGGTCTGTTTCTCCGCAAAAACTTTAAATTTTACTATAACTTTTCATCTATTGTAGCTATGTCTTTCATATTCAATATGTGTGTATTCCTTGTGACAAGACCTTACTTTGGGTACCACCAAATTTGACATTTTGACCTTTACCTTGAAGTTTGTCCCATTTTTTACAAATGACCTTTTAGTTTGACCTGTCTTTCAAAAATTTATCCTTAGCCATTAATTTTGAACAAGTGGTGCTGGGTTTTACTATTTTGTAATTGTATTTCTTGTGAGAAGACCCTTTTTTGGGTACCATTATATTTAAATCGCCTTTAAGAAAAGTTTAATCTTCGCTATGTTGCCATACAGGGGCATAGCTGTTCTACAAATACATCTTTTTATATATAAGAGGAGTTGCGGATAACAGATGGATAACCCAAAGCGTAACAGACGGACGGACATCCCAATCACTATATACCCTCCCGCTTTTCAAGCGGAGAATAAAATTATATTTGATACTGCTGATTTTTTTCTGTCAGTACGATGATTCCCACAATCGAAAAACAATGTTTACTTAACCCTTTAGGCTCGATAAATCTTTACTCCTTTAGATTCTGAATCATCGCGTTGACCTTAAAATATAGCTTTAATCGTATGTTATGAGATCAACATATCATCAATTTATTCCAAATAAGCTCAGGTGAGCATTTTGGCCAATATGCTTTTTCTAATTTTTTTTTTTTGCCCCCTAAAAATTTCAGCTTTAATCAACAGGGAGTCATTTTTCTACGGGGGTCATTTTTCTTCGCGTGGGTTCTGCAAATTTTTAGGATGGTGACACTTTTTCTACGGGCAAAAGGGTAATTTTTCTATGTCGAATAATGACCGGGGGTTATTTTTTCGCAGTCGAAAAATGACCCCCGGTCATTATTCGATGGGGGTCATTATTCGTCTTTACACCGGCAGTTAAATACGTTAATTTTGAATGATAAGAGAAAATTTATTTTCACAAAATGCTTATTTCAACTTTTTACCTTATTCCTGAATGATATATTGTGTAAATTTGAATGAAAAAGCACACGATTTGCAGCCGTATTGCCGCTTTAATTGTTTTACATAGAAATATATAGAAAATTCTTTTAAAATCTTCTACTCAAGAATTAAAATATAAAAAAAATATTTTAAAAAAAAGACAATATCTTCCGACCTATAGGGTGTATATATTTGAAGGGGGTGGGGGTCGTGTCCACCAGCAATTTATATTATATTAAATATTCCATTGGTCCCAGCTTAACAAAGGGATTTAATTTTTTTTGTTATCATTCACTTGATCTTAAATTAGATTCAGGGGTTTAATTTTCCCGTATCCTACATGTAAGTCGCAACTCATTGAGCATGTAACAAGAGCATTTTAATATATAAATATCGTTTGCCTTTGAATTATTTAAATATTTTGTTTTCAAATGTTCAACATTTACAACTTACGCGTTTAACACATCACAAATAATTCCTTCCACCATTTAGACCAAATTTCTCCAAATTTCACCGTTCCGTCCCCTTTCAATTTCCTATAAAAGTACATCTTCCCTCTTCCCAACCTCTTCCACCAAAACAATTTCCTTGTCCGCTGTCCAATTTGCAGACCTTTTCGCCATTTTACGTAAACAAATTAGCAGACGGATATTTATTTATATTATTGTTTTTATGACTTTCTTACCATAAAAACCTGAAGAGTTCCACAGCCAGTGCGACGTTCATTGGTAAAAATCATTGGAAACAGCAACGCGCGCGTCAAAGCGCGTCATAACAAGTTAAGAAATTTCTTAAGTGAGAATTTTCTCATTTCTGTTGTTGGTCTACAATTTTTGAGGAATTCTGAGCAAAGAAAATTAATATGTTTTACGGTGTGACCGTTGGGGCGAGCGCAGTTGTACCATCAAAAACACTTGAGATCAGTCACTTAGAACGTCAAGCCGCACGAGATATCTCGACTAGCTGTGACGTCATACGACGTCACAAAGCTCGTCGGAGCTTACGGAGACAGCCGAGCGTCTTTTTGAAACTATAGAACTAATGCAATTTTTGACGAAAAGCATTGCAGAGTTATTTCTTGTTTCTTTGACAGATTTCTACAAACTGAAAGCCTGATATATGCATTACGTTATTATTTATTTATTTGGCAATATTCGCGCAAAGGACATTGGGTAGCGCAGGAAATCTGGGAATGTTGCACAGAGAAATTTGGCTGACGTATGTACAGATTTCAATCCGAATTTCCTCTGTTCTTAAACGTTAGTCTTTTGAGCTCGCTGCGCTCGCTTTTAAACCTTGAGATCATTTTTTCTCTGAGAATTTTTGGTTTATGGTCACAAGTCCAGGTCTAATTTAAATCGGTCGTTATCTTCAGTCACCATAAAATTTCTTTATTTGGGGATTTACTGTCTGAAAGTTTCCTTTTTGGTTTCAGATGTCAGGCATACACTTCTTTATTACATATTTCATCGAGTATATTTCTAAGTTTATTTCATTGTTTTTTTTTTACTAGACCCAAACGTAATGAAAATCTTTTAATGTCAATATTGCTGGTATTTTATAGGGAAAACATCGCCGGAAAGTCAACTATTTTTTGTACGACGGTGCCGGAAATATGATATGAAAAATTATAATACATGAAATATGAAATATAAAAAATAAAGAAAATACTATCGAAATTAATGATTTCACAATTGTAATAAAACAGGTAAAACAATGTTTCTTTATTTATTTTTTTCAAATCAAAATTCAAAGAAAATTGAAAAACATGTCCTGAGCGGAAGAGAGATGTCAAACTTAATTTAAATATCAACCGTGTACCAAGTGTGCAGTGATACGAAATGATAAAAATATCACATTTAGCTTAATTTCCACATTTAGCGTCATTTTTGTTCGTTAAAGAATATAAATAAAAATTACTCAAACAAATGAAGGCCAACAATCATGTCACACTCGCTTTAGTACAAATTTTTGTTTCCCTTTACAACTACATTATTATACACTTTTTCATATCAAAGAAAATCAAATGGATATGATTCACCGTAGCTTTATACTTTAAATCCAAATTATCATAACAATAATTTCATTGAAAGTTTAATTGAAACATCAGGAACTAGATCAACAAGACCGCGCTATTTTCAGTTGTCATCCAATACGTTATTAACTGTTGGAGATCTGATTATTTTAATACTTTGTACATACTGTGCTACAAATGTTATGCTGAAAAATATTTGAGTTCTAAAAGTGGTAAAAAATGACAAAAAGGATAAATTCCTTTTCTTTTCTCGAAACAATGTGAGTATCAATAAAATACGTAACCTGTCCTCAATCTTTTTACTTAATTGTTTACAATAAAGTATTGGCTCCTTAAGTTATTGAAAACTGATTATTCTATCAACAATGGATCTCGGCAATATTTCTTTGAATTGTCATTTACTTGAAAAATATATAGTATATATCGAATCTGAGAAGTTATCATGTGAATTTTTCACACGCAAAGGAAACGGAATAAAAAATGAAATTGGTGCGAAAGCTGTATGCAAGTTTGGAAAAAAAAAGAAGTTCGTGAAAATTAAAAAAAAAATACATACATTTACATATTAAGCAATCTTAATATTAAAAATATTTTAAAAGACACTTTACATTATCATCTAAGGCACTTTACCCTGTTAAAAATACCAATTTTCATGATAACTCGACAAGGAAATATCTTATTGAGGAAATTTGAAAAACAACAAATATATTCGAGTGCAATTCATCACTATAATTTTAGGAGCTTTATACAAGGAAAATTTATAATTTAGATTTCAGTTTCCCCAAGAGAGAAAAAAGGATATTGTTAGCATTGAAAAATTAAAGTATTTATAATCAGATCCGACATTGACTCAATATGTACTATCTTTCATCATACATTTCAACTATTGTTTTGGTTTCAGGAATTAACTTCGTTTATTTAATTTTTACCTGATCTCGTCATTTCTGAATCTTCAAGAATATGAGACTGTACAGTTTAGAAGAAATGTGGTGCAGAGGACAAATTGGTTTTTTTCATCTCTGGTATTTCATAGTAAGATAAAATATGTTAATTGTTATGTTTTTGTAACAGTGGTTCACAAAATGTACCTCATTTCTAACATTCTGAAAATCTAGATACAAGTAATAAGCAAGATGAAGGACAAATCAGACAAAGGTTTCAAATTTTAAAATGCACAAAAAACCATGTTTACGTTGTAAATTATTTTATTACAATTCATTCTTGAAATAATCATTATGCAATACAGAAAGTAAAAATTACGAACAATGTGAAAGGAATAAATAGATAAGATTTGTCTAATAGGAAATTTGATTGAATATAATAAATATCAAAATAAATTAGAAAATATAAATCAATGTGGTATTTAAATCATACCGCCCAAATATACAGGTAACTGAAATATTTTAGACCTTGGGTAAACGACAATAATAGTTATCAATTATATTCAAATCAAAGTAAATGGCATATATTTCTATCGTTAACTGTTATTACATGTACAAATGTACAGTTAATCAATAAGAACATGGAAATAAAATATAGAAAATGATATTTTAAAAACTTAAGGTAAATGATGAATTGTATTTTATTTCTATTCTGTAAGCATACCATAATACAAACGACGGACTTAAGAGTTCCACTTGGCATTGTTATAATTAAAAGCTAGTTAAAAGTTATTTCTAACTTTTGAACATCATACAGAATGATAAATAAACAAATCCATTAATGAAATAGAAAAAGGGAAAACTTAAAAGTAAAGTAAAGTAATGAAAATGTGATTTTTAAGTTTATTAAACAATCTCTGAAAATATTACTCAAATTGAAATAAATAGTATATGGTGTGTCCCTATATATTAATTTGAAATAGACGGAATGCCGAAATGAGTAAATTCATTATTATTTTATTTCAGCCCCTGTATATAAGTATGAAATGGATTCAGGATAGTATGCAATAAGAAAATGTATTTCAACATTTACTCTTTCAATTTTAAATTCAATTAAATAAAGAATGAATGTTGAATGGTCTGAACATTTCAATTTAAATTGTTACATGTTAGCTATAATGTTGTTTTTCACATTAACACGTTCATAACAAGGAAATAACAATGTCGGATAATAACTTCATTCGGCATTCTAGTGCGATATTCCCATTAATAAATAAAAAAAAATACTAAAGATGAGAAAAAATGACGTGTGCTTTATTGACGTCAGATTTAATTTCTATTAAGCTTTTGAAATTTATTGAAAGGATCAAAAGAAAACTATTCACATTTTTAATGTTTTGATATCTAATATATATGCACTGGCGTCGTAGATATATATGTCGATTCAAGTTGATAAATAAAGGATATCTATAATTTTTTATTTAATATTGGCTTCATCCAACAAATGGAAATGATGTTCCAGAGGCTTGCCGGCTTACCATTTTAACGAGTTGGATAATGCCAATATCACATCACACAATCATAGATGCTCTATTTGTCGCATAGTAATTTCGTTGAAATTTGAGCGAAACTACATGAATAATTACATGAACTTATTCAAATTGATGACTTATAACTTAGCATGCTATGGGGCCCGCCAGATTGAAGCAATGCCTATTCCTATCACAGCTCCGGGGCATTCCCATGAATACGACTCAGTACTGTACTTGAATAGTAAGGGGACTACTGATTGATCCTGCAGGACACATGTTTGCGTGACCACTGCTATTTTTTTTATAATTTAGAGGCATAATCATAGGTTTGCAAGAAAGGGTGCAAAATGTGCACGTTTTTGCAAATTCAAATTTATCTCAAGAGAGACTGGAGAAATAGTGTGGATCCTTGTTTTTCAGAGTTGAAAAAGGCATTTGTGGAAAGACCTATGCTAGTACAACCTGGCGTATCCTTTAAGTTTTTATAGTAATACCCTTATCAAAACTCTAAATTTTTACTTTAAGCTGTCCTTGAAGTACATATGTACAGCAAAGATGACGATAAAAATCCAGTTTTTATCTTTTGCTGTCTAGCCTCCATGTTAACGAACTGATATTAGACAATTTACAATGCATAAAGTATCGAAAAAACACTTAAAATGTAGATTTACGAAAGAAACAAAACAAAAAAAAATATATAAGTTAATTTGCTGCGTGTTCATATTACAAGATTTACTCACAAGAACTAATAAATTGCGACAACATGCATGCAAAAGTTAATTTGCACCTAGTACTGACAGGTGTAAATTTACTCAACTGTTCAGAATTTACATGTGAGCAAATCAGTTCATACGACCAAAATTGCACATGTGAGTAAATTTACATATGAGTAAAATATACTGAGGTATGCAAATCATGTCGTTTGAATGGGAATTTACATATCGATTTTAAGAAATTGTTATCTCTTAACTTCACGTTATATAGCTTACTATGACGTCATATCATATAGGCAAGTAGAGTATTTGGTTGTAACCTTAGCATACCTGCATGCGTAAACATATTGTCTCAACTGAAGAAAATAATCATACTGACAAGAACTCATCATATATTATTTAGCACAATTAAATTTCATTAATTCTAGAAAGAGTGCAACTTAGTATAGGAGGGGGGGGGGGGTAATACACTGTATTCTTACAAATATCGGTAAATAGTTATTTTTATCTCTTTTTCCTTATACGGATCAATCAGGGTAGCAACTGCCGTGACGGCAGACCTCATAATGACCTCATTTCCATATTTTTTTATGTGTTGTCTTAACTATCCTGAGTTTGAGTCTGTAAAATTTTGAAGCTTACCGATACCGAATACCGATACTTAATTTTTAAAAAACGCATTACTGCAGTCTATAACAGTTAAAATATCTTAAAAGAAATTCCATTTCCCCATGGATGTACATATCAAGCACAATGAGGTCAATGAAAATTTTGAGAGCAGAAAATTACTAGTCAAATTATAAATTGATTAGTTACATGTGAGGATCTAACTTGAAAATAATATCTTATCTGGCAGGTACTATTATGGGCAAAGGAATCAGCTGTGATTGACTTAATGAAAAACTTTTCAAATGAGTTTGGCGAGAAATAATTAAATCTTACTCGATTTGGTATGATAAACTAATTTGATATTGTATAATAAAGTTAAATTTAATTGTGCCAAGGGAGAAGAATATTGGAATTACCATGTCAGTTTGTTTGTTTGTCGGTATGAACTGCAGTTTTACACCAGTCTTAAAATAAAAAAAAATCAAGCATTTAAAAAAAATAATGGGAGATACAAAAAATAAATAAATAAAAACTTTGAAGTTACTAGATTTTTAAATTTTCTGCACACTATTGATCACTATTCGTTACCTTTTTCGTTTGATATTCCAAATAATGATTTAAGTTTTTAAATATGTTAAACTGAAAGTGCCAGGACTTTGTTTTTTGACAATTATATTTAAATACGTAGCAAAGATAAATGTGTGTTGTTTTTTTTTCAGAATATTGTGATATGTGATAATTGGTGTAAAAATCCTCTTGAAAGTAAGAAGATTGTCATCTCCTGTCCCCAAAACGAAAAAGATTGGAAAACACGTGCCAAAATATCAAATTGTGAAAAGTATAGAAGTAATGGATGTAGCAATATTTATTACCATTGCGTAATAAATGAATTCGGAAATAAAACCCTTGAAGTTTGTGCTCATAATAAAACAATCATTGGTAAATGTCACATTTATCTTTTAGTTTACAATTTAATTTATGCAAAATTGTAGGTCTTATCACGTTTGTATTTAACTGTAAAATCACCGATCTTCCTATTCCTGAGAAACGGAAACATCTATTGGGACGATTATTCTAGGTGCATAGGGAGAGATTTAAGACCCCATATTTTGAAACATTCTGTACATTATCATGGCATAAGCTGCATTGCTACTCTGATAAGAGATAATTCTTAATGACGTACATGTCTATTATTTTTCTAAAATTTACCAAGTTGAAGTGTCTTTTTTGTGAAATTTTGCCCCGCAAGCTATGCTATAATTTTTTGCATTTCACTTATAGAATACATTTCTTTTGGAAAATCATTAAGGTTCAAGTAACATTTAATATGAGTGAGGAGAGGGTTTATGAACCTTACAAATCTCACAAAGAAATATGATAAATACGAGGGGCATTTCAAAAGTCCTGAGAACTGTTTAATAAAAAATTAACCGTTTCACGGAAATTATTGAGTTTGGTATCATTGGAAAGAGCAGAAAAATAAACACACATTGTGACGTCACTTTTTAATTTTTATGACGTAATATAACCGAAAATGACGTCAGAATATAGAATGTTTAGCATACTGAAAACTTGCGTTTATATCCACATGGCACAATTTTAAAAGTGCTGCCAAAGGCTTATTTGAAAATATATTTCAAAGTAAATTTTCATTTGCAAAGAAGTTGAGTAGGACTATGGTACTGTTTATCAACAATACTATATTTCATTGTTTTGTTCGTTTACTAGCGCGGTTTATGTCCGGATATGCTATCATCGACATTCATCTAAGATTTTAAGTTACATGATACGACTGTATTTTCGGTCTTTTATATAGTTCTCCATTGTATAAAAAAAAAAAAAAATTCTGTATAAAAGTAAAGTATATTAATGCAATTTTCAACAAATACATTTTGAGTAACAGTACTCTTACCGTTTACAAATAAAATGTACAAAAGTCTTGCCCCTGACTTGTTTCTGTACGTATTTTTTCTCATTAATTCAACCTCGGCGCCCTCAAAACTCAGTACTGATTTTGACTTTTAACTCCAAAAAAGGTTTATGGTCTTTTAGTTCTCCATTGTATAAAATAAAAAAAAATTCTGTATAAAAGTAAAGTATATTAATGCAATTTTCAACAAATACATTTTGAGTAACAGTACTCTTACCGTTTACAAATAAAATGTACAAAAGTCTTGCCCCTGACTTGTTTCTGTACGTATTTTTTCTCATTAATTCAACCTCGGCGCCCTCAAAACTCAGTACTGATTTTGACTTTTAACTCCAAAAAAGGTTTATAAGTTACACAGACATGTAGAATCTTATTTAATTTCCATGAATTAATTTTTGCGAATATGTGGAGGTACGGTGGGGTTACAACTGCGCCCGCGCCATTTTGGATTTTACGAGAACATATGTGCCACACTAAACTTAACTTCTCTTGAGCCTTCATCGATCCCACAAATATGGTTAAAACACCTGACGAATTGATGCCATGAAATTAAGTTACATGATCGTCTATTTTTCTTTGATTGCCAATTTTGCTTTATTCTAACAGTTGGGTCTGTTTTACGCAATATTTTGAGCAAGATTCTATAAAAACTTGCGATGTTTGACAATCGCTTAAACCATTTCAGAACAAGAAGATCTCTGAAATAGACCACCATATGATAGATGGTAGTCTATGTAAAGATTCTACCAACTGTCATTTACGTTCGATAGCTTGCACCCGAGTAATGAGCAAAACTTGTTTTTAAAATTTTACATTGATGAAATTGTGTCTTTTGTTACGTCATTTTTATGGTCAGTATTGTAAGTATGCGGAAGTTTGACGTCATTATCGGTGATATTACTTCATAAAAATTATAAAGTGACGTAACAATATGTGTGTATTTTTCTGCTCTTTCCAATCATACCAAACTCAATAATTTCCGTAAAACGGTTAACTTTTTATTAAACAGTTCTCAGGACTTTTGAAATGCCCCTCGTACAGTAACAATCTAATTTTTCTGGAATTTATTGAAACTACAAATATTTGGACAAGTCATGTTTACTTCACACATACTTGCACTTTCACAATGTATACTTTATCATTAATACCTTAGAAAAAGTATAACTTTTGTTCTTTATTAACGAATAATTTTAAAACTATAAACCAGAAAACCAAGGTAGAAATAGGAAGAAGAAAAATTAAATCACTAGTATTGTTAGTTACACCTTATAAAATATATAATTTCCTGTAAGTTAAACAAATGCAGCTTTCTGTATTGAATAAATAGTTTGTTTAATTTTAATTTTTATGCCCCCTTAATGGAAGAATCGGAGATTATAGTTTTTGCCCTGTCTGTCGGTCTGTTATCTTTGCTAGCCAATGTTTTAGATACACTACTCTCCTCATAAAAGTTTGGCATACGATGCTGTGAACAGAAGGGATTATTTTTGTCTCACATTTAAACGTGACGAAAAGATTTTGTCACCAACAGATATAAAAAAAACGTATTAAAATCTTTTTTTTAAAGAATCTTCAAACTTCTGTTTTCATTGTGACCAGCCCTTTTGATATATCATATTAGTGACTTTCTGACCTAACCTTAGAAACAGATTAAACTTGCAAACGAGAAACTTACACCTTTGTCATAAGCTACTATACATGGGCATCAGTGATTCACAAACACATCTTTTTTTCAACGTTTACGATTGCTATTATAAATGTTTGGCTATAAAGATTGAATCAAGCATTTTCATTTAATACCTTTAGTTATTTATATGTTACATGTAATTAACTGTTGTTGTTTTGTTTTGTGTTTTTTGCTTGAATTTCCTAGGACTTTGTACAGAGTTTAATGAAGAAGCTGGAATTATCCAACCTAATTTGATTTTGGAATGTGGAAGATTTAAAACAACACCATGTAATGAAATATATTACAATTCAATAGAAGCCTATCGATGTATGTATCATTAATTATATTTAGTATTCAGAGTCATTTATTGTTTCTTATGCGCCCAGATTTATTCGGTGCGTATATTGTTTTTGTCCTGTGTGTCTATTTGTCTGTCTGTTCTTCTGTTTGTCTGTCTGTTGTCTACTTTAACCTTCGCCATAACTTTTGAACCGTGAGAGATAGAAACTTTTTATTTAATATGCATATTCCACTAATTAAGCTCTTTCAACTGACACCAAGGTCAATGACCCTACGACCTTAACTGTGACTATATGCTTAGCTTTTCTGAATTTTCGCAATAACTTTTGAACCAAAGGAGATAGAGACTTTATATTTGGTATGCTCACTTCCCTAATTAAGTGTTTTCAAATGATACAAAGTACAATGATCGTATGACCTTGACTATGACCTATTTGCTAAAAATTGCATTTTAGAACTGTGTTGCCGCGGGCGCTTAGTGTTTCACAAACACATATTGTTTATGTCTTTGATTAAAATACATGTCATTAAAATCATATTGACATTTTATTTAATTCATAAAATACATTATAATTTTCGAATTCAAGAAAAAATCTATTTATTTTAACCCCCTTCACTACAGTCGGGTATCCTGACGCATATACATGTACCATTTCCTATCTCTTACGCAAAATTACGCATAAACCGTTTCCCCGCACTCGCGCATTTTTACGCAAAAGTAAATTGATCTTCAATTTATTGTAAAATTCCTCCTACTTTATACTTGCTTTAATCTCGTAAAATAAGAAAAGTTATTTTCTTATTTGATTATTACGCCATAATATAATGTTCGCTAAACTTTAGAAAAACTTGTACCACACTAAAAATTGCTTGCGGGGAAATGGTAAAATTCATCTTTCTAGATCTATGACGTAAACATTAGGTGTATGTTGTATAGCAATTTAGAGAGTTGTAAAGAGTTAAATAATATATAGAGTACATAGGCAAATTAGCCACATATGATCCACATATGCATTGCCTTTCATATGAGGATCATATGTGGATCATATGAGAATCATATGTATATATACTCATATGAGAATCATATGTGGCGAAGTTGCCTGTATAATTTAAGTTTGAATTTCGCATTAAACTTATAAATTTAAAGCAAAAACACAAGCATAAACAAATGAAACACTATATATTAAAAAAATTGTATTGAAACCAAATATGTACAGTGTACTACATTTGTACTGTAGCCTCAGGTTGAAGTTGCATACACGGTCAACGCAGGTATGTAAAGGAAACAAACAACTATTCTACTAGATATGATGTGAGATCATAGTAAACTATATGACGTGAAGTTTAAATATAAGAATTTCTTAAAATTAAAATCTAAGATTGATTTGAGGTTGTAAAAATGAATCAAAATATGAAAAGGCATACATGTATTATAAACGGAATTTTGTCATTTCTGGGTCCCTTTAGTTCTCACAGGGGTTAAATACCAAACCCGTGACGTCAAAGCTGTTGATCATGCAGTAGCAGAGTGAAAGTGAAACGTAACGAAAATTCATGTAAACAAACACAAGATATCGGAGTTTAAAACATTTAGAACGAATATCAAGTGTGATATTCCTTATATGATTCTACAAAGAAGAGAGTGTGCTGACTTGCCAATCAGCCTTTCCTCTGTCGTTCGTAATATAAAAAATGCACAAATTCAACACTACGCCGCATACTTTTGAAACTTAGTTTTTATTTCTATCTATAGTCATGATTTCTTTTTTTTTTTTGAAAAGCGCTGCTAGAATCGTATGGTTTACGGAAATTAATGCATTTTTCCGATGTTATGAACAAAACCAGGTCCAGTACAATCACTAGATTTAGCTACGTATAGGTAGAATTACCAACGTAGCTTCATTTACCTACCTCAGGTAGCTTTTTAGCTATTTCAATGAAACTGTTCACAATTTTTCTTTTTATTAAAAAGAGACGAAAAGTCGCATTTAAATTACTTTTGAAATTTATACTAGGGAGGCTTAAAAAATCCACAGCAGAGATAGTTTATACATTGCTGCGTTTGGACAATTTAGAGCAAAACATGTAGTTCCATTGTTTGGTAAACTGTCCTATCTATTGGGATTAAGTGCTTCCTGTAGTATAAGTCCCATTGAAGTCTATAAAATGCAAAATTATAGCAAAAGTTTTACTCTTGAATTTTCCGAATTATTTGTGTTACATAATTATAAAAAATGTTAATTCGCCGAATTTTGATCCAAGTACAACCTTAACATACCCGCGAATGTATTAAACCTGGATATTTACAGTTTTTCGTGATAGAACAATCCTTTGGACTACATGTATATTAGTCTAGACGGAATTATGATCAGCCCTCCGCAAAAAAATAATTTGCCATTAAATAAAGGATAGAAAACCTAAAAATGTACCTACTTCATATTTTCCACTTTGTTCATTTCAATGCATTATGTATTTCTTATACACCCCCTCCCCCAATGCTTCTTAGGGCCATGAATGTAAAGTCCATGGAAGTAAAAACAAATTACTTATATGTAGCCACACTTCATTTTTTAGACGTTTTGCTTTATTTCGTAACATTATAATGATTCATTTTTAAAATTAAAAGTAAACATTTCATTCAGTCGTACAAAATAGATAAAATCAAATAATCTTATTCTTGGGGTATCCCACATTGATCTACCGGAATGTGTAATGTGTATGAAATTCATGTTGTAACATTTGATGTTGTACGTTCATGCTTTCTTGCTTCTTTTTAATAGTATTGAAGTTATAAAATTTTGATTGGATATTGTTTTTTCCTTTATTTTTATTCATCTGTTAGCATTGATAGTTTGTTGAGTAATTGAAGTGTTTTAAAGACATCTACATTGAATTTAATAAACGAACGTTTAATGCGATTTGGTGTTTTAAAAGGATTCATTGCTATAATCATTCATTCATTGCAACGGTTTGGATACTCCAGAAGCTTTAATTATAAGAAGAATCTCATAAATACATTTTGTCCGTAACTATTATTTTCTCAGCAAGAGGACATCTAAAAGAATGATATTCAATATTTTTATGGTGATGATTGATTGATTGATTTTATATGTTTAACGTCCCCCTCGAGAATTTTTCACTCATATGGAGAAGTCACCGTATGCCGGTGAAGGGCTTCAGATTTTTTACCTTTACTCGGCACTCAGGGCAAAGAACAGTGAGGGATCTTTATCGCTGACACGGGGCCTCGGTTTTTAAGGTCTCATCCGAAGGACCCACAACTTTCACTTCGCATGGCGAAGGAACAGTTGCTACCCATTTTAACGACTAGGTCAGTCGCGCCCAAGATACGAACTCACGACCTCCCGATCACGGAGTGAGCGTTCTACCGACTGAGCTACCGTGAACGGTTTTATGGTGATGAAATTCATTCAAATTCAATTTTTCGACTCAACCCCGAGTACCACAAACAAACCATGATTTCATTAAAGCAATAAAATGTTTATTTTTTCCTAAGGTATATCTGCAAAATCATGGAAAGGCAACTTAATTTTGTGCATGCATATTTAAAATTAATTCCTGCAATATTGAAGAATGAAATTCGTCGCAAGATTTTTCTTAAGATTTCTTATCACAAGATGAAGCACACCCTTTAAGCTTGGTTTAATGATGGCTTATAGGTCCTTAATGGTGGTTTAATGGTTGTCTTTAAGTCACCATTAAGTCGCCATTAAGCGCCTTTTAGTAACATTTACACCACCATTAAGTTACCATTAAGCCATCTAAAAGTACTTAATGGGTGATTAAATGTAGCTTAATAGTGGCTTAATGGTGGCTTACAGGTCCTTAATGGTAACTTTTAGACCATCATTAAATCACCATTAAGCCACCATTAAGCTAGACTTACAGATGCTTAATGTCTAAACGCCATTAAACTACCATTAAGCCACCATTAAGCCACCATTACGCAGTCGATATTACTTTTTTTTATGGGTGAAAAATTATTATACAGTGATATGTCATCACAAATTATAAATGTCGAGTTCATACATACATGTATCTTAATTTGGTAAAAATCAGTAAAAGAACGAAATTCAAAATAAAAAAAGGACCGAACGCGGGGCGCGAACGCATAACCCTTAGAATAGATGGCAGTCACTTTTTTCTCTCTTTTTGGCAGTCACTTTAACCATTGGGCTAATTCCGCTCTTGATTTATAAAGGAAAATATCAAACATTTATTTTGCACAAAGTTTGTTTTGGACTTGTAAAAGTAGTCAATTTGTTGAACGTCTCCAAAGTCTTGAATTGATTTATGAATCAAACAATTAACATTTTTATTTATGGATTTTTTTTAAAAGGGCTATATCACATTAATATTTCTAAACCGTTGAGTTCGGCTATTAAATTGTAATGAATTCGCTCTGTTATTTGAAGATTAATACGTGTAAGCATTAAATCAAGATTGAAATTAAATTAATTATAGATAAAACACAAAAAAATCTATCATGGGGAAAGACAGATTATTTTTTTTTTAAATAATGAAATATTCTGCGGATATTAACGGATTTTGTGTCTAAGAATTAGGCCTAGTGACAATCCTCGTTTACGAGTTACCTGGTTAATTATTGTTTACAAAAACTTTTTTTCGAATATCATATTCAGTTAAAATTCTTTTTGTGTCATAATAGGTATCAAAATAATTGTCATTTTACAATGAATCATAATTTTTCATTTGTTATATGCTTGCATTTAATATAAATTTTGTCAAAATAATTTATCATTAAAACTGTTAGTGTACGTTGTGTATATATAGTTTCCTCTTAGTTGACCGGGGCCGTTTGACACCAAATTAAGGTCTATTGTTTAACCAGTTGGTACTGTACACTGTTAATCTTACCCCGTTTCCCGATGTGTATAAACCTGGTCGGATGTCATGTTTAATCTGATCGGCTGTTCTTCTGAAAATCGATTTTGAAATAGCAATGATTGAAGACCGACTAGATTTTGACAGATACTTACCGCTGCATTATAAAAAAAAACAATAACGAATTGATTCAAATTATTCATGATGTAAAAGTCATACTTTGAAAACTTAACATTTTTAGTCAAACTTTGAAAACTAAACGTTTTTTTTTAACCTGTTGCCCCAGCCCCCCCCCCCCCCCCCCCCCCAAAAAAAAGAGACAGATTTTTTTGTTTTCTAAAGAGAACATGACTTTATATTCCTGGGAATTATGTAGCAGGATATGTTGTTTTTAACACATGAAATAAAAATACCATCTCTTTTTTTTAAAAGTAATATAATTATATTTGGTGTTTATAAATAGAGATAGTTTGAAGAAGAGATTGATTTTCGGTAGTAAGACATTAAGATATTTCACAGGGGGTTGGCCCCGGCGTGTAATAATATTATTATTTATTTTTTTTTAAACAAAAAACTGTCACGGAGGTGACGGAGCAATTATAACTTTTTAATTCCACTGAGTATATATCCAATTATAATAAAGAGATCCTTGGTTAATAAATCCTTGTAATTCTTGCAATACAAAATTCAATAAAAAGTCATTAAACAGTACCCTAATTTATTTACATATATTTACATATATACAATGAGGAGGCACAATACAAACGAAAGATGTTACATTTATGCTAGCATATGTACTGTCTAAATCCTAGTAAAGCACCCCCCCCCCTTCTAAAAATGTCCCACTTATTATATACGAATCTTAGCTCCAATAGATGATTATCTAAAACATTAGCTCCATCCTATTAATTAACTAACTCCAACTCTACATATATCTTTATCAAATCCTTATCAAACTGTCATAACCTAGCTTGACCTTAAATCAATACACGGCTCCCGATTCTACGAACAATAGCTCCCATTGCTCCACTCATTAAAGTCTCATTATTCTTGACCACACTAGACACTGCTCTACTCTTAATTACCCCAACACAGCTTGACTAGTCTGGGCAATGCATCCAAATGCCTGTAACTTTGGACATTTAATCATAAATTACTTCATTGCTTTTGAGCCTAAAATTACTACTCATTATTCCTTCCCCTCTTTTTAAGTAACTGTCCTCAGTTAACAACTACTATTACATTAACACTAAAGCTACAACATGTCTTCTAAATACATTATGGAAACGTGTATCAAAAAGAACAAACCTATTAAAACAAATCTATACACCTTAAAATCCAGTGTAAAATCTCCTAAACTTCATTGATTATTTTAAATCATTATCTTCCCATGAGCATCTCTTCATCACCTATTAAAGTAACAAACCCTAACATTACACCATAGATGAACCACAAATCATATATCAACACAGTGTAACATCAGTTAGACAATTTAAAAAATATTTAACTGTTCATAAAAATGTATTGAGCTGTCCATAGTATCACAAATTATAAGTTAAACTGTTCATAGAAAATATTAATCTAAAACGAATAATTTATAAAGTCCAAAATAAGTCATTGAGTCCAAAGGCACATCAACACGAAGTACGAGAGAGTTCACAAAATATCAGCGGACTCGAAACGATTTCTCAAATTGTTCAAATGTTCTGGCACTTCATTGATGATATTCGTCGCAATTTCAGACAAGTCAATTTCCTCTGGTATTAATCCTTTATTATAACTTATTCCAGTCTCTCTTTCGATAGATTGATGTCCATCTGCATAGGTATGTTGGTATCGTTTTAATGTTAAGTTTATACACATCAATTCAACTGTCTTGGTGGGGTTGAAGTCGTCATCTGGTCCTTCTGCTTCTTCCCGCTCAAGGTCATCTGCACTTTCAGGGTCTTCAAGGTCAGACACTTCTTCTTCCTCATAGTTAAGATTCACTTCATGGTTCTGTATGGCAGGGAATTACCGCCAAAAGTCTATGTATCTTGCATTTATTCTTAGTCTGCCTACTTCTTTATGCTTTGTTATTATTGTAATTATATGTCACTTTATTGTTTTTGTATTCGTCTTTATTACATTACACTTGAGCTTTTATCTTTCTTTATATTGTCCTTACTTCTATGTTGCTTTATTCTTGTGAATACATTCTACTTTCTTTTAATTTGATATTGTTTTTTAAATAAACTATCTTGATTATCTCGATTACGAACGTACATTCAATCATGTAAACAATGCCGCCTAGCGTTATAATGCGGCACTAAATTCAATGAAGACGAATGTAAGTTGTCCGAATTTAGTGCCGGTGTAAAGACGAATAATGACCCCATCGAATAATGACCGGGGGGTCATTTTTCAACGACAAAAAATGACCCCCACCCGTAGAAAAAAATCATTTTTTGTAGAAAAAGGGTCCTAGGGGGTCATTATTTTATATGTTAGTCCTATAAAATAATGACCCCCATTGAAAAATGACCCCCTTTAAAGTTGATATCTTTTTACAGCGAAACTAATTTTTACATTTTCTGTAACCAGAAAAATACAAAACGTCGTATGAAATAATTAAGAGATTCACGTAGTCTTTCAATGATTAAAATTGTGTATGAAAAGAGATTTTTTAATTGTCAAGTAAATAAAATTTCTTTTAAATATTCCTCCTTATAATGTTTGCTTAAAGAATGATATTCCACTTGTTTTTAGAAATCAAATAATGCAAAAACCAGGTTTGAAATACCCTTTCATAGGAAAAATTAAATTTTCCGTCATTTCAACTTTTAGTTTGTTTAAGATTGGCAAATCCTATTTGACAATGAAAGAGGAAGAAATTTTTATCCCCCCCCCCAAAAAAAAAGAACATTACGTTAAATCAAAACAAAAAAATAATAATAAATGAAAAGCAGAAATATAAATAAAACTCTATACTTTTCAATAATTCTGAAAGAGGCTCTAGATAAAATATTGAAATGAAGTTAAGCCTTCACACAAGTACTATCATATCATAATTTACTTCGCCATGATTAAAGCATACTTTAAATGTTGGTGGAGGTATACTTGAAAGTATTGTGGCAAAGTAACAGTTAAAAATTAGTAGGATAGTAGATTATTTTTACCTTATTTTTAATTCCTTTTCTTATAGAAAAAAAGGTAGGGTGTTTTGTTTTGTTTTTTTTTTTTTTTTTTGCTTTTGTTCAATATCGACTTCCTCCTAAATAAGAAAGGGGGTGGGGGTACGTATAAGACCTAAAAATATGCTCTGTAAAGCTATGGGTTAGTGTAAAACACACAGTCATTCTAATGCGAAAACTATACATGTAGACATAAACTTTTGATTTAGCACACAGTATTCATTACATTTCTTTTAACGTAGAACCTACTTTGAATGACACCATAACTGGTAATGTGTTTAACCTGTGCTTACCCATTAATTAATTCAATGCCACTTTTTCCCGTACTTGACAGCTTCAATAGAAATGGTAGAAAATACTGCATTTTGAAATTCACAGAATTCATTCATGCCAACATAATCTTAATTCAATTCATATATTTTTTGTTTATAATGCTTGATGGCAATATATTTCTAGAATAAGAGAAAATATGTAGGCACCTAGCCTTTTTATTTAGACCTGAAATTGACAAACCCAAGACTATCCAGTGTAATGAAATTACAATGTACATACAACTTTTGTAATAATTTGAATGGTATGTAACCATTTTGAAGGAATGCATAAATCGTAAGAAATCTTTAGTTGCCAGCTATATAGTGTAATATCTTGATGAATTGTGTCTAAGTCAAAGATGTACGTGTTGTACATCGTTTGATCGTGTGTACATTTTTGTGATATCTATAATGAAATGATGTGCATTTCTTTTAACAATTATTTGTTACCTATTCATATTTTTGGTGTTTGATTACAATTTTTCTATTAAATATTATCTTTTTAAAGAAAAAGTACAATTTCTGATAAATATTTAATCTGAAAGTAACCCCAAACAGTCATTTAATTACTAAATCCCGTGTAAGTGCAAAAAGGTCAAGAATATGAGTATCGGTAAAAAGCCTATCTTTCATTAGTTAGAGGGGAAAGGTATATATTTTAATCATATTTTGTAATCATTTGGCTATGTTCTTCATCATATTGAAGATTGAAAACATTGTGACAAAGACGTCTTAAAAATATTTACAAATATAGGGTGAATAAATGACTTAAAATAATAGAGTTCATTTGATTATTTTTTTAATGGTGGACTTATTTTTTATGTTAATTGAATAAAAAGAAATTATTCTTGATAATATATTGTTTAATATAATTTAGCTAAATAAGTTTATAAACGACGATGTTTGAAGAAGTATTTTTGTGATTTTTTATATTCCCTTTATGACAAGTACCCCTAAAAATATTTGAAAATGTGAAGTCGCAGTATGTAAATACCCTACCAAGTTTCACAGCATGTTCTAGATTAAAAAACAAGGAAACATAACATGATATCTTAACTGACTGATAAACAAGTACTAATTTATCATTTTGAAAAGTTTGAAAATCTTGTGACAAAGACTTTTCCGACATAGGTTCTACCTTAATTCTTGTTTTACTCCACCCTTTTACTCAGTTCTGAGTATATTTTTCAGAGAATTTAATATGAAAATCAGAACAAATATTTTCAGTTGTTGTAACGTCTTCTTTATAATGTATATTAATATGAAAAGTTAATTGAAGACCATTTCTTTTTATGTCCCCGTAGTTGAAGATTCGGGGGTATATAGTTTTATCGTGTTCGTCTGTATGTCCGTCTGTCTATCTGGTGGTTTGTTTGTCCGCAAAAACCTTAACCTTTTCCATAACTTTTCATTTATTGGAGCTATGACTTTCATATTTAATATGTATATTCTTTTTGAAAAGACCTTACTTTGGGTACCGCCAAATTTGACCTTTTGACCTTTATCTTGGAGTTTATCCCATTTTACACAAAAATGCAAAATTTTTACTTT
The DNA here is from genome assembly GCF_032062105.1 of Saccostrea cuccullata. Taxonomy (NCBI): domain Eukaryota; kingdom Metazoa; phylum Mollusca; class Bivalvia; order Ostreida; family Ostreidae; genus Saccostrea; species Saccostrea cuccullata. Next base: position 9,011 of record NW_026935769.1, on the reverse strand, counting down.
GGCCATAACTTTTAAACGATGGATAATAGTACTCTCATACTTCAAATATGTAGTTTTTTGGCATTACCTTTCATTAGATACTAAAAACCTTGACCTTTTGACCTTGACCTTGGAGTTTTCCGTACTTATGATTTTTTTTACCTTGGTCATAACTTTTGAACGGTAAGGGCTAGGGTATTCATACTTCACATATGTAATCCTTGTTACATTAAACATTTTCTTAAGAAATCATCAACTTTGACCTTTGAGTTTGACCTACCTTTCAAAAATTTATCCTTAGCCATTACTTTTGAACAAATGGTGCTAGGGCTTTCCTATTTTGCAGTTGTATTTCATGTGAGAAGACCCTACTTTGGGTAACAATATATTTAAAGAGGTAAAGCCACGAACCATCATATTCGGCCCTGTTTTTCACAAAAATCAAGTTTCTATTCATGGCCGGTATTATGCGTTAATTATTAGAGGACAACATTCTTCTTTTCCTTGCTTAACTCATTTTATTAGATAATGCGCTGTTAGGCACGTGCGATGGTTGGAAGGTGCGACAGTTTAAAATAACGTTTAAAAATGACGATTTTTCGACAGATTCTCCAAAAATTAAGTGTCGCCACAGTCAAAAACAACTTTCATACTTACCATATGTATAGATAATGCTGATACAAATCTACACGCTTAATATAATCGTTGTTCATACGTGTGGCCAATATGAAATATGCCTTTACATTTAAATTTTGATGTCGCAAAGATTCACCAGTTTTGTTAAACATTCGGTAATATTTGGTTTATATAACAATAGTTGTATAAAAATAACACACAATATATTACAAAAATAATCAGTAGTTCGTTTGAAACCAAATTTGTGGAGAGGCATGATCTTCGATTTATATTATCTGAATTCAAAACTCAAAAAACATATGTTACATTTCTCTTCGTCAGTCTTTGAACATGACGTTAAAAGTAATACAAATACGTCAATTGTGACGTCATAGAGACTGTAATTATTTTAGATGGTAATTGATTATTTTCAAGATGAATCACTTAAACTTTACTCGATATCATTTAATTACATGTATTAACAGAGGTCTATTTCTATTATCTCCAATTTCACCCCCTTTCAATCGCCAATTTCCGTTTTAAAGCTGTACACTATCTTCGTTGTAATTAACAAATTGAAAAAATGGCCCCCTCCTTTTTTTCTGGATCCACATCACTGTGAAAACATGGAATATCATAATCACGTCTGCCCTTCGTTATACAAGCAAAATAATATTGTGCTAGATTGCTGCTAAAATATTAATAAAAAAGAAATAATGCACGAGTTTGAAGGATATAAACATTTATTGTCTGCAATTCCACGAAACAAAATCTTGAACTTGGATGAGTATATTTCAATTTCAAGTTCCTATAATATTACGAGAGATGTTATATATTATAGCCGCAATTTACATACGTATATCAGACATCGATCTATTTTACTTTTAAACAAAATCTTCTGAAATAATTTTATGCAGGTGTAGAAAAGTAAATTTTCATACTGCTTCAAAAACAAAAATCCTATTTATGATCATAGGGGCTTGTCTTCCGGATTATTAAATGTAAAATAATTTTTTTAAAAATTGAATCTTCTTTAAATACACTTAAAAAGTGTTATAATAAAGATCCTGACACTTTCAGCCAAGAAAAACCACGCTTAAAAAAGACGTACCACACATATATACATACACTCTATAGCTTTAATAAGATTCAATTTTTTAAAAAAATATTTTACATTTAATGATCCGGAAGACAAGCCCATATGTTAATGATGCTGTGCGTAGCTTCGCACTGAGGACATCGATGTATGTACATATGTATACTGTATAGTGATATTTTCATCAATATATATTTCAAACAATTATGATTCCATTTGGTACAAATATAAAATACAGAAATATGTCCTTGCATTGGCGTGTCTTTGAATTCAGTATTTATAAAATATTTTCGCGACGCCCCCTTCGCAATGTGCTTTAAATATTTACCTGTAGGTAATCTATATACTACAGGTCGTCAGTTAGTTGGAGGTAGATGAATCTAAAGAAATTATATCTACATACACAATCGAAAAAAAAAAATTTACCAGTGAAAAAACTGACGAAGTGAAATAAATCTATTCGATAGTGTTTGGAAGGGGGGGGGGGGGGTTTCATTCATAAATACAAACATGAATCAACAGGGTAGGGTAATTTACTTTCTTTATTCTATAAATGTAAAAATATCCCCGGCTGATCAGCAACATTGATTTTGTAATTGATGTATGGTCGAAAGCGTTCCATATCACAACAGCAGGGGTGATCTTTAATCTTCTTTATTGTTAAAAAATATAATATAGATCTTAAACTGCAGAACATATAACTGGCCTTGGTCTACACTTGAACGGACTTACATATTCCAGGTTTTGATCAAAAGGGGTATCAAACATTATATAAAATGACAGCAGTTATTTAATACATGGGGTGTCCCAGAATATCGGAATTACCGGTATCTCGTGCATGTAATTTCGTCGCCTTCATAGATCATAATTTTAAGATATGCTTGCTTGGTATTTAGGATGTGTTATTTTCACATTTTTGCTCTCTATCCCCGAGATGATAGGAATTCGATGGATTGGTAAATTATAAACGTTACCTCCTTTGTCTGTGTACCCGGTATTCATCAATGCGCGGATCTAAATGAAGAGACTGGGATTTGCGGAGTTTTAAATACCTATACTAAACTAAGTAAAAGTGACCTTGGATCCCTCCTAGATGACACTGAAACCCTGGAATCTGTGTTGAGTTTGTGTAAAAAGTCATGGTTTTATTTGTATGGGAAACACAATCATCATCGCAAACCACAACCACAATGCCCATATTCTCCCATTCTGAGGGAAAGAGCTGTACATGCCGACTCTAGACCTTGTCTCTAGAAGATGGGGGAAACAATCCGAAACATGGGAAAGGAGTTTATGTGTGTTTATTTTGTTTATTTGCGGGTTTGCTGTTGATTTGTTTTGTTTGTTTGCTTTTTTTTTTGCATGAGAAGAGATTTCTGGCTTATATATTTTTTGACTGGAAAAAAATTCTGGATCCGCGCCTGTTCATCTGTTGGCATTTAAAGAGGTTTAAATAAAGTGGTTATATATTTGGTAATTAATTTACAGTTTATCAAAACAAGTGCCGTCAAATGTCTTTGACTATGAATCTCGAATGAATTTCCAATATGCATATAGCAATGTACACTACCCTTGAGCTTCTACCGAAGGGATAACACTTAACGATAAAAAACGTGTGAAGGTATGTCGGCAAAATTATATCCTTCCATATGTACAGCAAGTTCAATGGATAATTTTAAACAAATTGTCCGTACAATTAAGCATGATACGCAACAAATACATGTATATACACGTGATAATGTTAATTACGCACGATCCTTGTGTTTTGAATAATCGCACAAGTTGCAACGGCTATTAAAACAGCCTTCTGTTGCCTATACTATGATTTTACCCCCACCCCCCCCCCCCCAAAAAAAAAAAAAAATTGAACACTTAATATTCACTTTTTCCTGACTTTACGGATTAATCAATACTGTGGATACAGGTAATATTTACACCGTGAATGATTTCCCCCATTTTCTCTTAATGTATAATTTTTCTTTAATTTGTTTTTTATCTAATAGGACAATATAACAGTATTTGACACTTTTTTTAATCAAAGCAAAAACTAGCTAGCTACACGACATTGTATTTATCTCATGATTCAAAACTTCTTAGCGGTCCTTTGATAAAATTTCCCAAATTCTTAGGTAGGGTTTATTTTAACGGACCCCCTTCCGATAATGTAGATATAATAACCTTCATTTAAATAACGTTAACGTCATACTGTTACAATATACATGCGTATATATAACGTCAAAAGTCATGACGTTATACATGTAGATTTTACTTGAAACAATACCATTTTCAAACGACTATAAAAAGAAAACTGGAAAAGATATCACTAAAAAATAAATTGTGTTATAACCCACAAAGTCTAACCTATCACAGAGTAAAATTTCATTTATTTTGGGGACAGGGCATATTTTGGCACTTCATGGCTGTAGCTCTTTCATTTAAGAAAAGTTTAATCTTCGCTATGTTGCCATACAGGGGCATAGCTGTTTCACAAACACATCTTTTTATATATGAGGATTTGCGGATGAGATGGATACCTCAAAACGTTACAGACGAACGGACGGACATCCCAATCACTATACACCCTCCCGCTTTTAAGCGGAGGTTATAATAATATATAATACTGCCGATTTTTTCTGTCAGTTCGATGATTTCCACCATCAAAAACAATGTTAACTTAACCCTTAAGGCTTGATAAATCTTTTACTCCTTTAGATTTTGAATCATTGCATTTACCTTAAAATAAAGCTATAATTGTATAATGTTATGAGATCAACATATCATCAGTTTATTCCCAATAAGCTCAGGTGAGCATTTTGGCCAATATGCTTCTTTATCCATTTTTTTGTTCCCTAAAATTTTCAGCTTTAATCTACAGGGGGTCATTTTTCTACGGGGGTCATTTTTCTTCACGTGGGTTCTGCAAATTTTTAGGGAAATGACACTTTTTCTACGGGCAAAAGGGTCATTTTTCTACGTCGAATAATGACCGGGGGTCATTTTTCGCTGTCGAAAAATGACCCCCGGTCATTATTCGATGGGGGTCATTATTCGTCTTTACACCGCATTATAACGCTAGGTGGCAGGGTGTTCGCTATCCGAGTGTTGGTAAAAATAGGTAAGCAAACCTGGACCGGGATTATAAAAGATTTTTCAATTTTCTGCCTTAATACTTTATCAATCGACTTTAAATTTTCAAATGATGTTTGTTATAAGTTCAGGTATGTACCCGATAATGCCATTCCCTCGGAAAATGGTAAGATTTCCCCTGGAAGACTGACTACATAGTGATGCTTCCTTCGGAAGACTATTCAGTGACTTCCCCTGGGGAAGTTTCAATATATAGCTAGTCTTCCGTGGGAAATCTAGCTGTATATAGCAATTCGTCCCCCTTCATAGCAACCCCTCCCCCGAATATTTTTTTTTTAATCGTAAAACAATGTTTATATGCTAACGTTTTCAGTTTTTTAAGAAAATTAAGTTATACGTCCTACATGAATAAATGTTTAAATGTAACCATTTTAATAGTGATTAATAATTAAATAATTTTAACCATTTAGTTTAACATAGATAATCTTCACGAGTACAAATGGATAATGAATCCCCCCCCCCCGGATGCCCCTCCACTCGGGTGCAATCGCCCGCGGGGCACTGTGGTTACGGCGTCTGCTCTAGGGTCACGAAACACAGTAGTAAGGAGTCAATCAATACGTCGTGGGTTCGAATCCCACTATGGGACGTGGAGTTCGGTCCTTCGGATAAGATCTAGAGCGTATTATCCGAGGTCCCGTATCACAGTAGGTGCTGGCCCGATATAAGATCCCTCACTGCCCAATGGCTATAAGTGCCGAGTATATAGAACAAATTTGCAGCTATCCACCGCCAAGAGGTGGCTTCTCCATTTGAGTTAAAAATTCTCCAATTTAAAGGGACGTTATACAATCATACCCCCAAGTCTCAATATATATACTGACTTCCGTCTGTACGACCTTCTATGGGGTAAGTTTCACCGGTAGAGGGGAGGATGCCACGAAACATTTTCCTAAACGTAACATACTTTTTACAACTGGAAAAGTTCAGCAAAAGGCTTGTTGCCCCATCCCTGACACTTTTTGTTGCAGTACTAATCACATGCTAATACAAGGTAGTCAATTCATATATTAAAGTAGTCATGTACTTAGTGGCATATGTACATATGAGTTATATTTGATACTGAGGAAAAGTTGACCCCCCCCCCCCTCACCACCACCAAATATAGAATTTTCAAGTTTTAAGATTTTTTTAACTCTCCTGGCTGATGTATAATACGGTGCGTACTAAAAGATATTTCTTTGCTTTATTAAAAAGTGCTATTTCAATATAAAATATTATTGCATGAAGAAAGACTGGGGAGTTTCTAGTATGCCTGGGTGTAGCCTGGTTCCAACTCTGCTTACTAATAACACTCCTCACTCCTTTGCAAAGCCCCGTCCCTAGAATTACACGCATGAGCAATTACTATCTGTCGTGAAATAAAGTTCAGTTCAGTGGAACCAGTGACGGATTTAAGGATGGCGCGCATCCGGAGCCCCCACCCCCCTAAATTGTAGAAGTTAACATAAATCACAGTTTCGTCTAGAAAATGTAAATATGCCTACTTGGTAGACCTCATTTTTACCCTACAAAATCTCTAGAACCCATGAGCTTCCGGGGGTTCGCCCCCTGAGCCCCCACCAGGGCTTTGCCCTTGACCTACTTGGAGCTTCAAGGCGGCCTCCAGACCCCTTGCCTTCTTTTGGCGCCCCTCTAACTTCAATTCCTAGATCCACGCCTGGGAATGTCCTGAAAAACAACTCAATTTATAAATTTATAAAGGGGCATCTAGTATCAAAATATTTAACATTTTTATGTCAATTAAACTGTTAAACGGGAATTCAATTATCTAACAAATTACTTTAGTAAAGTGATATTTTTTTCAGGCGAGAGAACAGTGACGTAGCATCGTTTTTGAAAATTCAAGCTATCCGCTGAAAACAACATGACAAGCAAAAAAAAAAACAAAACAAAACAAAACAAAACAAAACAAAAAACCAAGGAAATTGTCCAACTTGAAAATACATAGGCGTCGATCGGAACCACAGAAAGAGGGGGCTTAGCCCACTTTTTCCCAAAGTTAGACTTAGTATAGACATTGAACATTACTGGGTAGGTTTAGCCCCCCCCCCCCCACACACACACACATACACACATACTTTCCATGGACTCGATGCAGCATAAGTTTTAAATGTGGAAAGTGGTGGTGTTTTGAAAAAAAGAAATTGGCATTGAAATTTGAACAACCCCCCCCCCCCACCACCATCACCACCACCACACACACACACGATATAGGATTTTTGTGTTTGGACAGTGGACATTTCTCTTTTTTTTTTTTTTTTGCTTGTCAAGTTTTTTTTTTGAAGGTCTGAAAAATATTTCTTACGCTTACCCCCCCCCCCGCCCCAACTTTCACTTTGCTTCCGATGCCAATGAAATCATATCAAGGGGGCGGGTGGGTTTTGGGTTAGATTCAACTTCTTCTATAGTATCAAATTTAAATGTTATCCCTACTATACTACATTAACCTTATTTGACCCTTACGCCTTACAAAAAGTGGGTCGCCCTTTCTATTAGCATATTCAATAAAGTACCCGTATATAAAGTTATGTTTTAAAAAAAAGACCGCTATTCCTGTGTGCGCAGAGGAAATATATATGGAGTTTCCATCATTGGATCGGGTGATCGGATTCGGCCTTCAGATGTTCGATTGATAAAGTATTAATGCAGAAAATTGAAAAATCTTTAATAACCCCGGCCAATGTTTGCTTACCTAGTTTTACCATCACTCGTAGCGAACACCCCTGCCACCTGCATAATGCAGCACTAAATTTTGACAACTTGTATTCGTCTTCATTGAATATGCTTTGTGTGATTGAATTCACGTTCGTAATTGAGATAATCATTTAAGAAACTGTGTCAATTTTAAAAGAAAGTAAAATGAATTAACAAGAATAAAGCAACATAGAAGTAAGGGCAAAATGAAGAAGGATAAAAGTCAAAGTGAAATGCAATAAAGACGAATATGAAAACAATAAAGTGACATATAATTACAATAATAACAAAGCATGAAGAAGTAGTCAGAATAAGAATAAAAGCAAGATACATAGACTTTTGGCGGTAAATCCCTTCCATAGTTCTGGGGCTCGTCTTCCTCTGGATTTATAAGAGTTTCCATTGTTTCCTCTAATGATGTTAATGATAAGTTGCTCATAGGAGAATAATAATTTGTAAAGAATTCTCCTAAGTTTTCTTCTTCTTCATCTGAAATGTCGGAGTACATGTCGTTCTTGATGGTCACAAACACTGGCTCGGGCTCATCACAATAACTGTGGTACTTCTTCATGTGCTGTGTTAAATCATATTTGCTTCCGAACACTTTGCCGCACGTCGTCACAGGGACTTGATTATTGTAATGTCCATTTAAATGACACTCTCTGTTATGTCTGTATAAATTTCGTCTGTGTTTAAATTCTCTGTTACAAAGTGAACAATAGTTCTTGGAATAATCCATAATAATACATGTAATAAGTTGAATGTTCTCCAAGGAAGTAAATTTCAGTTTAAGTTGTTTTCTTTCTAATGTCCAATATATAGACCTGGGCTGACAAATGCCAAATTCCAAAATTTATGTGTTTTGGGAGCACCGCACAATGAAACTTGGAGCCATCCATATGGTTTTGGAGCACTGGCCATCTTAATGTACATTACGCAAGTCACGGTTCCTGTCAAATTTATCTGAATCACCATTATCTTCATCTTCTGAACTAACATATTCACAATTTCACATGAAAATCACAATCCTAGTAATTCACAAACTTATTCACTGTGTCACCAATTTATTTTCTTCTTTGTCTGTATGCAGCACCTCGACCTTTATAATTTCTTTCAAATTCCTCGATTAAATTTCTGGAACTAGTGAAGAATCCACCCATGTACTTTCTTTTCCATCATTTTTATATTTCACACAATATTTAGCTTCTGCTCTCCCTTTATCATTCCTGGACAATAACTTATCACAATATTCTACTATTTCATGTTCTAACACTGTTCTTTGTGCATTTTCTAATTCTGAATTATTTTCATCACTTGGATAATTCTCTTCATTCTCATCTCCAGATTCTCTTTCGTTGTCAGAATAGTCTTCATTAAATCGCAGATTAGGTGGTAAATCTTCAGGATCAACAAATGCCTTCATTCTGTTTGCATGCACAATCTGCTGTCTTCTTTTGTTATCACAACTTTCAACTTC
>NW_026935767.1:0-6566 GCF_032062105.1 Saccostrea cuccullata | reverse complement strand
TGCGCGCATACGCCTGCACGTGCGGGCGCGTGAAATGACTGAAATGACTAATATATTTAATATAGCCATAACTTTAACATTTTCCGATGAAATGCTTTGAAACTCATTATATAAGGATATATTAATAGTGTAGATAATGTGACACTGTCAAATTAGCAAGAACTCACGCGCATTTACGGTGCGCTTCGCTCTGATTGGCTGAAACAAAAATCTCAATATCTTTTCCGTTTTTTGACGAAATGGTATGAAATTTAAAATATAAGCATACTTTAAGATGTCCTACAACATGATATATAACATTTGTCATGAAAGCATGCGCATGCACGTGCGCTGCAATCTGATTGGCTTAAACTTCAAATGGCTGTAACTCCCTTGTTTTTCAACCAACCACGATAAGATTTAGAACATAGACAGACACAATAGACTCCTATAAGAAGTTACGGTCATCATGCACATGCATGCACGCACATGCACGTGCGCTTTGCTCTGATTAGCTGAAACAAAAATCTCAATATCTTACTTGTTTTTTGACAAAATACTTTGAATTTTAAAACATAATCATACCTTAATACGTCCTAAACTATGATATATATAAAAGTTTTCAAGAAACCACGCCCATGCACGTGTGCTGCGATCTGATTGGCTTAAACTTTAAATACCTATTACTTTTTTGATTCTCAACAAAACAGGATGAAATTTAGAATATGAATAGATATGACGGATTCTTACATTATGCTACTATCAAACTTGAATGCAAGGACTTGCATGCACGTGTGCGCGCGCAATGCGTTAAATGACCGATTTACTTGATATAGTCGTAATTTTTTTTATGAAACGTTTCAAAATTCAAAGAATAGAAACACATTAAAAGTGTAGTCACGATGATATAGCTTTCATGCATTGCACCTTCGCGCGCGTGCAATGATCAAATGACTTGTATACTTGATATGGCCGTTACTTTTATATTTCTTTATGAAATGCTTTGATGACCTTGATCTTGACCTTTGACCCCTTGACCTAAAGGTCACAATCCAGCTCAAGTTCGTAGATGTATTTACAAACTCACTTTAACAAATGCTTAGAATAAAAAAGTCAACCCCCCCCCCCTTCTCCTTAAAAAAAAAAAATCAATAACAACGTAGAAAATTTCTCTGAAACTCGATCAACACCTGGGATCGACATAAAATTTCACTTAAGGTGCAGAAAAGACTTCATAGAAAGTTTCCTGAAAGTTTTACGGTAAGTCTCTAAAGTATATAGAAATTATGAATTTTTACGGCAAAAATTACAAATTCTGTCGTGTTTGAAATTTAAGTGCAGACGAACAAAGATATGATATAAACCTTTTAAAGCCTATTTCTCCAGATGTCGTTAATAGCATTCAATTCTACTGATATGAATTAATATTTTAATACCAAGCATTCTTCTTTTATTTCACCATTGAAATTTATCTGAATTTTTTTTAGAATTACACAATCCCCAGAAATAGCGAGTTTCGGTATATTAAAAAGCAATACACGTTTCTTTCCAGTAAAACCTCACGTGTTTGAATTCATGAAAAAATATTGATAAGCGGGTGTTAAACAATACCTGTCACATTAGCTGACACCAAAAAACCAGGGTACGTACACGACATTTTCTGATTTATTTGCATATGCAAACAGGGCTACCCTCAAATCCACGTGTTTTCCATGTCTTTATAAACATCACAAAAGCACCCCAGGAAGTAGCCTCCTATGCCCTGGAGAAATAGTTCCTGTCAAAAAACTTTATTTATTTATTTATAGAGTAGATAAAATTTCCTAGGCACAGGTACCAGAGTTGTCAAACTGGCCTGGAAGAAAATTAAAAAAACTCTCAAAAGAAAGGAAAATCGGCTTAATGTATGGACCTACAATTGACTAAGTTCATTTTGATTGGTCAATTACCGGTGTGGTACCCCTAGTCGCCTTGAACCCAGTCCTGTCTTTCTGAAGAAAACCAACTCCGAGCCCGATGTAAAAATCTTAGTAGAGAAATGAGAATTTGAATTTTGCTGCCTTATTATGTTCCCCAAACGAAGTTTGGGAACATATTGTTTTTACTCTGTTTCTTATTATTATGTTCCCCAAACGAAGTTGGGGAACATATTGTTTTTACTCTGTTTCTTATTATTATTATTATTATTATTATGTTCCCCAAACGAAGTTGGGGAACATATTGTTTTTACTCTGTTTCTTATTATTATGTTCCCCAAACGAAGTTGGGGAACATATTGTTTTTACTCTGTTTCTTATTATGTTCCCCAAACGAAGTTGGGGAACATATTGTTTTTACTCTGTTTCTTATTATTATTATTATTATTTTTCTTCTTCCTGGGAAAATTTTGTCCACGAGTGATCTTGTAAACAACACATCTGACTTAGGTGAAACCTTTTTAGGGTCAGTAGGCATGTTATGTAGAGTTGCCAAACGAAGGTCATTTTGCGCGCACGTGCTTGCAAGAGCGCGCACGTGCAACACGTAAAATGACCAATATAATGGATATTGCCGTAACTTTTCTATTTTTTGACGAAAAGTCTTTAAACTCATAATGTAAGGATATATTAGTAATATGGACAAGATGACATGGTCAAAATAGCAAGATCTCACGCGCATGCACGTGCGCTTCGCTGTGATTGGCTGAAACTAAAGTCTCAATATCTTTCTTGTTTTACGTCGTAATCCTTTGAAATTTTGAACTTAGTCACACATTATGAAGATCTACAGCGTGATATATAAGAATTTTCATGAAAACACGTACATGCACGTGTGCTGGAAAGAGCGCGCACGTGCAACACGTGAAATAACCAATATAATTGATGAAGCCATAACATCTTTACTTCTTGATGAATTTTTTTGAAACTCATAATGTAAGGATACATTAGTAGTATAGACAAGACGGCATGGTCAAAATAGCAAGATCTCACGCGCATGCACGTGCGCTTCGCTCTGATTGGTTGAAACTAAAGTCTCAATATCTATCTTGTTTTTTGTCATAATCCTTTGAAATTTTGAACATAGTCCTATATTATGAAGATCTACAGCATGATATATAAAAATTATCATGAAAGCATGCGCATGCGCGCGTGCTGCAATCTGGTTGGCTGAAACTTTAAATGGCTATATCTCCTTTGTTTTAGGACGAAATGCTTTGAAATTTAAAACATAGACATGCATTAGGATGTCCTACAATATGATATAGAAAAAAAATCATGAAATCACGTGCATGCACGTGTGCTACAATCTGATTGGCTGAAACTTGAAATGGCTTTAAATCCCTTGTTTTTCAACCAAACAGGATGGGATTTAGAACATAGATAGATATAAGGGACTCCTACAAGAAGGTATGGCCATCATGCACGTGCACGCACGTGCATGCATTTGGAACAAGGGGAATTAAAAATACACTTCATTGAGTAATTTTTAATACTTTTGGACTGAATGCTTTAATATATAGTATATCAAAATATATAGATAGTGTAGACAAGATGATATGGTCATTATGCACATGCATTCACATGCGCACGGGTGCAATGCTAAAATTTGAATATAATTGGTATCCTTCTGGGAAAACGTTGTTAAAGTCAAAAATACATAGAATTTGTCTTATTTAATGAAACTTACAGGGAATATGGCACCAAAATGGAGTTGGGGAGCGTTTGGGGAACATCTGTAACGGTCCCCGTTACAATTAGCCCTAGTTATTATTATTTTTCTTCTTGGGAAAATTTTGTCCGCGAATGATCTTGTAAAGTACACATCCGATTAAGGGGAAACCTTTTTAGGATAAGTAGGCATGTTATGTAGATTTGCGGAACGAAGGTCATTTTCCGCGCACGTGCATGCAAGAGCGCGCACGTGCAACACGTGAAATGACCAATATACTTGAAATTGCCGTAACTTTTACATTTTTTGATGTAATGCTTTGATATTTAGAATATATAGACATATTATAAATGTAGATAAGATGACATTGTCAACATGCCATTTTGCGCGCACGTGCTTGCAAGAGCGCACACGTGCAACACGTGAAATGACCAATATAATGGATATAGCCGTAACTTTTCTATTTTTTGATGAAATCTTTTGAAATTTATCATGTAAGGATATATTAGTAGCGTAGACAAGATGACATGATAAAAAAAACAAGATCTCACGCGCATGCACGTGCGCTTCGCTCTGATTGGCTGAAACTAAAGTATGTATATCTTTCTTGTTTTTCGACGAAATCCTATGAAAATTTGAACATAGCCATGCATTAAGATATCCTACAATATGATATATAGCAATTATCATGAAAACACGTGCATGCACGTGTGCGGCAATCTGATTGGCTTAAACTTTAAATAGCTATAACTACTTTGGTTTTCAACCAAACAGGATGGAATTTGGAACATAGATAGATATAATGAACTTCTACAAGACGGTATGGTAACCATGCACATGCATACACGTGCGTGTACGTGCGCTGTAATCTGATTGGCTGAAACTTTAAACAGCTATATTTCCCTTGGTTTTCAACCAAACGGGGTGGGATTTAGAACATAGATAGATGTAAAGGACTTCTATATGAAGATATGGTCACCATGCTCATGTATGCACGTGAGTGCACATGAAATGAGATAAATCAAAAATACACTTGAATGAGCGTATTTTTTAATACTTTTGGATTAAATACTTTAATATTTTGTATATAAAAAATATATAGATTGTGTAGACAAGATGATATGGTCATTACGCACATGCATTCACATGCGCACCCTTGCAATGCTAATTTGAATGAACTTGGCGTTGTTAAAGTCTCAAATGCATAGATTTTGTCCTATTTAAGGACGTTCGATCCTGATATTTTGAGCGTATTTCGCGCAGGTCCTTTATTCATAAAATTAAGCATCATTTTTAGGTTCTAACAATAAAACTGAATTCTACAATGCAAATTAAACTATATTCAATGAAAAAACCGCGATTAAATTCCATTCAAGTAGAATTAAGCTAGGGACTATATTTTGTGGCGGAAGGTTTTTTAGACGAAAATGATCAGTTTTTTCCATTTGAACTATAACAGTACTGTTAATTTTGGATGCCTATTTTTCCATGCTGGTTGCACACAAAGCTGTTTTTTGCAGTGAAATATGCTATGCTGGTTCTGAAATATCTATTAAATTATTTCTTATGAATTCTATCAACAAAGTGTGACAAATATAGTAAATATATTCTGAAAATCCGGGAAAAACTTTAACGTAAAATTCACACTTTTTTGTAATATCTGAAAATTTACATCATATACCCCCACTTTTGACGTTTTTTTTCTAAATATTCAAGATAAATTTGGCCTATTTGCTTAAAATCAGAAAAAGTTAATCCTTTAAAATAATTTTATTGTTTATTATATTTTCAATGCCGGAAAAATAACATTTTATTAGTGCAGAAAGGTCAAATAATTGATTATGCGAAGCAATTTGAAACTTTTTCTTAGTCACAATTTTTAAGTGTCTTTTTTTAAACAGACTTAGAGTTCATTTTGTTTCATGCTTTAATTGGATAAAAATATTAAAGGGAAAACGTCGAAGATGTAATTTTTAATTAAGACACAAATTTCAGTGCAGAAAGGTCAAATTAAATGTACTGTAGCGCTGAAAGAAGCATATTGACCCCCATTTTTTGATGTGAATTTCAATTAAGCTATGTATGTAGAAACTAAAAATATACTTGGCAAAAAAAGTTTAAGACTTTAAATATCAGGATCGAACGTCGTTAATGAAGCTGTTACAGGGAATATGGCACCAAAAGGGAGTTGGGGAGCGTTTGGGGAACATCTGTAACGGTCCCCGTTACAATTAGCACTAGTTATTATTATTATTATTATGTTCCCCAAACGAAGTTGGGGAACATATTGTTTTTACTCTGTTTCTTATTATGTTCCCCAAACGGAGTTTGGGAACATATTGTTTTACTCGGTTTCTTATTATTATGTTCCCCAAACGAAGTTGGGGAACATATTGTTTTTACTCGGTTTCTTATTATTATTATGTTCCCCAAACGGAGTTTGGGAACATATTGTTTTTACTCGGTTTCTTATTATTATTATTATTTTTTTTCTTATTTGTTCTCCGGTACTTTTTTGTCCGCGAGTGTTCTCAGAAACTGTTCACCCAACTGACTTAAAACCTTTTTAGGGTTAATAGGTGTGTAGTGTAGGTGTGCGGAACGAAGGTCATTTTGCGCGCATACGCCTGCACGTGCGTGCACGTGAAATGAGTGAATTGACTGATATACTTAATATAGCTATAACTTTTACATTTTTTGATGAAATGCTTTGAAACTCATTACATAAGGATACATTAATAGTATTAATAGTATGACACTGTCAAATTAGCACGAACTCACGCACATGCACGTGCGCCTTGCTCTGATTGGCTGAAACAAAAATATCAATATCTCTTTTGTTTTCCGACGAAATGCTTTGAAATTTTTAACATTGTCAGGAATTAGGGTATCCTACAACATGATATGGAAAAAATTTCATGAAATAACGCGCATGCACG
>NW_026935766.1:0-66269 GCF_032062105.1 Saccostrea cuccullata | reverse complement strand
ATTTCAAATTGTCCAAAACTTCTTTAGAATTTTTAAGTATCCACATCTGATTTACACCACTTCTTGAATATATAGTTGTACAGTACTCTTGAAGTTTTTCCTTCACTACTGTCAATATTTTAGTGAGAAGTAACGAAAGAGGCTTGGTTGAACATTTACTGGAACCTGCAATGTATCTTTGTTTGTAAGGATTCTTATGAAGTTTCGGAATCCAATATATCTAAGGTAGTTCAAATTCATTTGGGCTCTGTGGAATATTAAAAGTATTCAAAACTGACAGGTGATTTTGAAGAATTTCTTCCTTAGAAAGAGAAGTTTTTGTATAAGTAGGATTACCACTTGTAGAATTAAATCCAAGTTCTTCAAGAATGCAATTTATATAATGAGCCTTACAAACGAAGACAATGTTGTTACCTGCTTTGTCGGCAGGAACCAGTACGTACTGATCGTGTAATCTATCTTATTCTTTTTTCACTTCTGTTTTATTGAACAAAGAAGGATAGATGGTTTTCATTTTGCCATGCATTCATTTTGAATGAATAGTAGGTACACAGAATGTAGGTCAATAACAAATTTTAATATTGCAAGGGCATACCCTGGTTGAAATTAAAAATTTAAACTATTAATTGTTTCTGCATATTTTGTACTTTCTGGAAGGTGCTGCTGCTTTGAATAGAATTCGTGACTGTTTTAATAGTTATAATTTCAAGTAGATAGGCTGATGTCGAAATATGTTTGACTTTTACCAAATATTTTGTGTAGTTATGAAGTCATTCTCTCCATTTAAGGAAAGCAGCAGCACTTTTCAAGTTAAGGAACATATCTTTTATTTATATTCAAAAAATGGTCAAGATTTATTTAGTGTATGCCCTTGCAAAAAAGCGATTTTATGAGGCACCTCGATGTAAATTATACCTAACATGAAATTTAAAACACGGCAGAATTATTTAAATACATTCTTTCGATAGTTGGTGAATAATCGCACTTAACAAAGGATATACATTGGT
Source organism: Saccostrea cuccullata (assembly GCF_032062105.1). Classification (NCBI taxonomy): domain Eukaryota; kingdom Metazoa; phylum Mollusca; class Bivalvia; order Ostreida; family Ostreidae; genus Saccostrea; species Saccostrea cuccullata. The sequence continues at coordinate 65,262 of NW_026935766.1, read as the reverse complement.
ATAATTAACCTGTTAAAATCCTGAAAATAATATTCTGTTTTATAATAAAGAGCATTTTTCATTGTTAAAAAAATTTCAGATCTGCTTCTCATAGTACATGAATTAAGTCATTTTTACCAAAATGACGCAATGATTGATAAGTTCATCGAGATCAGTCATTTGTTTAAAACCAACTGTATGGGATTTAACTAGCGACTTTTGATAATGCATTGGTAAGTTCAATTGTGTTTATAATGCTGATACAGTTTAAAGTTGCAAATTATTTCATTTTCGGGTAATATGATGAATGCATTAAAGTACTATTTTTGTGTGACGTCACAGTAAACAATTCCCGTATAAATTAGGCCCCGCCCCCTTTTTCTAGCCTTAACAGTGCTGTGTAAAATTTAGTTTTAAATATTTGTCAAAAAACAAACATCAATGATTTTAACTATCGATTGCTATCGATCGTGAAGGAAGTTTGAAAATTAACGTAACAATTACAAGTCTGAAGCAAAAGTTGGGCATACGAAAATTTTAAGTGAAACTTACATTTTGAATATTTTCTGAAGTTAATGTCATTTAATTATTTGTGAAAAAATTGTGAATAGTAACATAAATATAAAATTTTATTATATTTCTTTAGAAAGTTTTACTAAAAATCCATTTTGGTTTTTGTGGTTATGTTTTAACAATAATAGGTTTTGAATTACTCATGAAAGCGCAGGGATGATAAGGAAGCATACAGAATATTCTACCTTGACTTCGTCAGTGAACCATTATGACATAGTGGTCGAGATGACTTCAATTTTAGAACACAGGTTTTCGTCAAATTGGTATTTATGTAATTATGTAATTTAACGTAGGTCGCGGATTTGCTGACGCGTCATTAAAATTGGGTACGCAATTTATATGATTTGGGCGACTTTCCTGTTCACATCTCATTATGACGTCACGGTGAGAAAGGGAAAAATTCAGGACATTATCTAACTATAACTTTTGTTGAAATTGGAAGTTTAGTGTAACAATATTTAAAGAAAATACTGAAGTTTAAAAAATAATGAAAGCTTATTTTGATTCGAATGACCATCACTGAAAGTATTATAAAGCCTTTCATTCTGTGTTGTCAAGCGCATCTTCTCGGGTGTATTCTGAGCCTCGGAGCACATGTACCTGTTTCGGAAATAAATTTAAACCTCTGTATCATGTATGATTTATGAACATTTAATACATACATGTATAATTATAAAACAGGTTATCTAACTCCGAATTACACTCGATACACCCTCCTTAGAAATGTAGTCATTTTAGTGTACACTTTCAGTGGAAATGCACTAACAAACTGTTTTATATCTATTGTCTTCTATGATAATCTTTCTACACAACCATGTATTGCATTTATGTTTGTTTTCATTTATCTCCGTAAACAGCGTCAAAACTTTGCTCACCGATGGAAAGTCAAATTCATTTATGATACTGTATAAGTATTAATCTCGGACAAATCTATATACAGGTTCATCACAAATTAAAAACTGCTAAGGCACTACCGGGGTAATACTTATGATGCATAAACAAAGCTATATACATTTTTGAGCGGCATTGACCTGTTGTAAATAGCAATAGGAACCTAGGATATGACCCCCTCCCTCCTTTTCATTTTTTACTTCCTTACGCCGGAGGCGAGTAAACTTTTCCCATCTTTTTTTATTTGAACTCAACCCAATATATGCTTTTGAAATAATCGAAATATTGACTAATCAGAGGCACATGAAAAATTATATAAATGGAAATATGAAAAGGAAGAAGAGCGTGTTTCAAATTTATCGATGTCTGCATATTCCATGATTCTCTACGCTTTAGATATTGATCATGCAAGTGAAGATTAAGTAAAGAAGACGTCAAGAATAAAAACAAATTGCAAGCCGTCCCTTTTTTAGTATCATCGAAAACGAAAATAATAAACTTATTAAAAATCCAAAATAGGAAAAACCCCAGAAAAAAGAAAGGTGGGGGGAGGTCTATACTCCAATTGCCTGTGTAAGTAACGGCGCGCGTTGTTGTTAGTTACATGTTCATATTTTATTCGCTGCGTTGCTTTCCATGTTCATTCAGTAGAATTAATGCCAAATATATACATTGAAAGCCTTAGAACAAAATAAAATCTGCCTGTTGATTGTGCCAAATAAAATTTATGTTTAAATTATCGTCCAATTTACCCCTCTAAAAATTCCTTTTAAGTACGCTTTTCTTCTATCCATATACGTACAAGCATAAAATAAAATATAGTTAAGATATATTTTAGCCATTCGCTAGCTACCTCTTTAGTAACTTAAACAAAAACATTTCAATATAAACACTGAATGCAGTAATACTTATACTTGGGAGGATATTTGGTGAAAATTGATTCAGAAGAAGTAATTGTTGATTAGATAGCCTTGCTGAATATTCTAAAGAAAAAGGATATATACAAAGCGTAAAAAACATATTTCGAGGTTGGGGATGTTAGTACATGTAGTCCTTGACTTCTAAATTATCTTCATACATACGACTTTTCAAACAAACTTAGACCATATATCTGCAATTTCAACTGGGAGTCTGCGTTTTCCAGAGGGGCATACAAGTTTACTCTTATTTTGCAAATACCGGCGAGAATCCGCTCATGAATAAAAAAAGGTAAGAAATAAACACATAAAGAAAATAAATAAAAAAGAAACTAAAGGATGATAATTGGTTTGCGCCTTTTACGTGAATTTTCACTGATATTAGACGTAATAAGCAAGCACTTCGCAATATTTTATGACGTTGTTCTTAAAAATGCTACATTTTTCAATATAAAAGCAATTATCTAACAATTAAATTACGAGAAAATGAACCCGAAGACATATTCATATTTTCACATGGATTTATTTCAAATCGTTTCTTTTTTTTAACACCAAAGGTTAAACAAATTCGTCTGCACGATTTAAAAGAACTTTATTGAATTTTTTTAAAATCAAACCTTACCTGACAACTAGCCAAAAACAACGTTTTTTCCTATGCAATTCAATAGAATACCGTGAAATATGTTACTACAAGAATGTACGGAAGCGTAAATGGCTCTACACTTGTTGTGTTATAACTTTGTATATTGTCTTATATTAGATCGACTTATCAACATATAAAATGTTATATACCTCCTTATTTATATATATTTTAAATTGTTTTAAGACTTCTTAACATAATAGAAGGCAACTTCTTTTGTTCAATAGATTTTATTGCTTTAAGTTTTATCGACTGAAATAATGTATTGATTTTCAGATATTGATTAAAACAAGATATTTAATCATATCGATATAATATTGTTGATATGATAAAATAAAGATATAATCATATCAATTATAATTGATAAATCTTGGCGATAAAGAAGTCAGAATAAAGTGTTTTTGGATTATTTTGGCGGAGGCGAATTCCAATGAACCTTCACTTCTCTCGGGATTCAGTAAGGCTTATTTATCATGTCAGCATGTACGATTAAAGGCTGAATCAAATAAAAAAAGTATATTTAAAAAAAAAGGAGATGGAGACAAATTAAAAGTTATAGATCCATAGTGGGCTATGGCATCGATCACCACTTTTGAAGAGGGGGAGACAAGAGTATCTTGGTGCTGAGTAAAGCAGAAATCCACTGATATGTTCCCAAATTTAAGAAAATTCTTGCAGTTAGATTATTAAATTTCTTGGGTGTTTTTCTTGTTATAAATTTATTTTTGGCTGACACTACACTTTCCTCCTTTAAACTTTGTGACTAAGCTTATACAGATTGGCTGAAATCACAAATTATTTTACATTATTTAACGCAATAAGAAGTTTTATCTGGTGTTATTATATTTTAAGCAGAGGGGGGATGGGAGGTTTCAAGACTGTGGAGGTTCGCATTCATGAGTCAGATCCTATGTATATCACAGAGTGAAACATCAAATATTTACAAAATACATATATAATCAGTGTTACTTTTATAATAGTGTTACCCGCTACTTTCTATTTTCGCTTCATTACCGATTTACAATCCCCATTGAACTCAACAGATGTAAGCAGTGAACCATGGTAGAATATATCAGATTCCCCCTTCAAAATGATGGGTACAATAATTTCCTATGACAATGCATATAATTTAACTATTGATGTCTCTCCATCTCCATTTTTAAAATATTTTTTTAAAATTTTGTTTCAGTCATAATCGCACACGATAGCAAATGCATTGTATATATTAAACTTCTTAAGTGAAGTGAAGATTAATTAGAATTCCCGCCCCCGCCAAGTTAATTCAAAAACACCTTTTTCTGACTTCTTCTCGAAAATATTCATATATCAATTTCGATATAACTTCATATCTATTTCTTCAAATCGACAATACTATATTGACATGGATAAATATTTTGTTTAGATCGATATTTGAAAATAAGTATAATATTTCAGTCGATAAAAGTTAAAGCAATAAAATCTATTGAACAAAAGAAGTTGCCTTCAAATATGCAAATACACCTCAATACAATTCAAAATATAGGCATAAATAAAGAGGTTTAAAACTTTATATGTTGATAAGTCGATAAAATATAAGACACTATACAAAGTTATATTCTAGGATTTTCCCCATGGTACATATGATGAATAATTATAATAAATGTAATTTATGAAAATGATTATAAGCCTCAGGGTTAAATATCGAGGGTGATTCTGTCCAAAAGTACCTATAACACAACAAGTGTAGAGCCATTTACGCTTCCGTAAGAATGGTATCTTTGGAATTCAATTACACAAAAACAGTGCAGACGAATTTTAAAAAAAATTCAGAGAATGGAAATCAAAAGTAGAGAAATCATATAGGTAATTTTCATGGTATATTTTCGAACACTTTTAAAAGTCCTGCAAACTCGCGACCTACGTTTACTCGAGGAAATAAATTGAAACACGTAAAGAAAATCAATAATAAAAGGTTTTTATTTTGTTTAGCTACGGAAACGTAAATGGCTCTACATTTGTTGTGTTATAACTTTGTATATTGTCGTATGTTTTATAGACTTTTCAACATCTAAAGTGTTATACCTCCTTATTCATGCATATTCATCCATATTTTGAATTGTATTGAGGTGTAGTTACATAATTGAAGGCAACTTCTTTTGTTCAATAGATTATATTGCTTTAACTTTTATCGACTGAAATATTACACTAATTTTCGAATATCGATCTAAACAAAATATTTATTCATGTCAATATAGTATTGTCGATATAAAAAAAATAGATATGAAGTTATATCGATATAGATATATGTATATTTTCGTGAAGAAGTCAGAAAAAGGTGTTTTTGAATTAACTTGACGGGGGTGGGAAATCTATCGTGTACGATTATAGGCTGAAACAAAATTTTAAAAAATATTTGAAAAATGGAGATCGAGAGACATCAAAAGTTAAATTATATGCATTGTCATAGGAAATTATTGTACCCATCATTTTGAAGATGGAATATGATCTATTTTATCATGGTTCTTTGCTTATATTTCGAGTTCAATGGGGATTGTAAATCGCTAATGAAGCGACAATAGAAAGTACCGGGAAACACTATTATAAAAGTGACACCCACCACCCCCACCCCCCACCCACTCCAACCTCCACTGCATAAAAATATGATGACACCAGATCTAACTTTTTATTGCTTTAAATAATATAAAATAATTTGTGATTCCAGCCAACTTGTATAAGCTTAGTCACAAAGTTTGATGGAGGAAAGTGTAGTGTCAGTCAAAATAAATTTAACAAGAAAAACACCCCAGGGATTTGATAATCTAACTGTGATATTTTTTTTAATTTGGGGACATATCAGTGGATCTCTGCTGTACTCAGTTTTGGTTTTTTTATAGCTGGATGAGGGGCACAACGATACTCTTGTCTCTCCCTCTTCAAAAGTGGTGATCGGTGCAATAGCCCACTAGGGATCTATAACTTTCAATTCGTCTCCATCTCCCTTTTTGATATACTTTTTAATTTGATTCAGCTTTTAATCGTTCATGCTGACATGATACACAAGTTTTCAATGAATCCTGAGTGAAGTGATTGTTCATTGGAATTCCCGCCCCCCTCAAAATATAATTAAAAAAAAAACACTTTATTCTGACTTCTTTATCGCAAATATTCATAAATTAAAGTCGATATAGCTATATCTTTATTATATCACATCAACAATATTATATCGATATGAATAAATATCTTGTTTTAATCAATATCTGAAAATCAATATATTATTTCAGTCAATAAAACTTAAAGCAAAAAAATCTATTAAACAAAAGATGTTGCCTTCTATTTTGTTCAAAAATCTTAAAACAATTTAAAATATGTACATAAATAAGGAGGTATAACACTTTAGATGTTGATACGTCGATAAAATATAAGACAATATAAAAAGTAATAACATAACAAGTGTAGAGCCATTTACGCTTCCGTATTAAGCTGTATCTGTCAATTCGATTAAATCTAACAATTATGACGTCATAAATGTACATCGAGTAACTTGGGAATTCATCATGTTGTGTAGAGACAATTTGGCTAAGACGACATGCACAAAGATATGTAAAATAGAGTTTATTAGCAAATATCAGGAATATAATATGAAATTCAGATGGAGTTCACTTAAATAAACAGGTATGCTAATTAATTTTCATTATTATATTCTCTTTCGTAACACAGCCAGCTATATCCGTATCCCAGTCGACTTTTCCTCGGTCATTTGTGACAAAAATAATGTCATAGAACAACAATAAGCTGGATATTTCAAAACATAAGATAAGTACAGATGGGAAGTTCGCCTTCTAAAATACCTGGCAAGTGCTGCTTAAATCCCGAGTAAAGCACGGTTTTACAAAATTATCAGTTAAAATGTGTAAAATACAAACCGTAGGGTAAGGTTTCGTGCGATTGTGTATTATGATTATTTTATTGACAGGACAGTAGAATTCTTGCACCCTTTTTAAGGCAAAATTGATTTTCGACTATATTATTGACTCAAAGAAGTTATTAAATTGCGGGGTATTGTTGTTCTGTTAGCTTTTTTATAAAGGAACATTTCACTATTAAAAGAAATCACGTGATGCCTTGGTGGCGGCGCAGGTCATTGCGTTAGATGCTATTTAATTTTATGCAATGTTTAATAAAAGTTTACGTTTATCAGTGGTTTTGGTAAATTATCAGACGAAATTTCATTTTTAAAGTCTAACTTCCCCGAGAAATGATATATTTGCTCCCTTAACATACCCGCGAGTTAAATATGGATTTCGTCTAGTAACGATAGATTAAAGACTTTCTGAAAAATTTTAGTCAAGGGAATCTTTATCTGAAGTTTTCAATGAAGACAAAAAAGGTCCAAAGATTTGTTTAAAAAGTTAACAGGTCTTACAACAACGATTGAAAAGTTGAAATCATGCATCACCTTTATCAAAACGCTTTGTTCTTAGCTAATATTCAATTCTTTTTCTCATATTTAAATCTTTCCTTAACTCAAGTTACGTATACATAGGGAAAAAGATATCTAAAACGAATACAACTATCGACATTAAAGTTAATGAAAAACGGTATCAGTCAGCCTGTTTGGAGCAGTGTCAATTTAAAAACAATTCTGTTTTATGATCAGAATGAACACGTATTCTCCCAAGGAAATCCCAAAAGATCCGTACTTGACTTTCACTTGTAGGGTCGAACGTCGGGCGCCTTGCAAAAGAACAAAATCTACTATTGTTTACATCTGAAGGTTAACGCAGCTCGCCAAAGAGGAATCACTCAGTGCAGTGGTCTCTCATTCACTAGGTGAATGCTGAAGCAAAACGTTTTGTGCCCACTAACATAATTAAAATTCTTTAACCTAAGTCGTTGTTTTGCTTATACGTAGTTAAAACTGGATACTAGGCAATTTGTATTGCTTAGATGACTTTTTTGTTCACATCTGATTACGACGTCTCAAAAAATTGCATTACATCATATCTAGACATGATTTTTGTCGAAATGGATATTGTAAAGGGACAACTTATCACAATTAATAAAGAATTATTTTACGATTTGATTAGTTGACACAATTTTGAGATCTAATATCTTTTGTTGAAATTAATATTAAGTGTAATGTATTATTGTCGGAACACACTAAGTTCTCAAATAAAACGAAGGCTTATTACAATTCTAATGTGTTAAAAAGTGTTTCATTATGCATTATCACTCACATCTTCACGAGCCTTCCAGAGATCTCGGAATTTTGGCTTGTCGGAAAGGCCCGCGATATTGCGATTGATTGGATATTACATGGAATAGCGAAAAGATATGGGAACGAATTTCAACATTTTCTATCTGAACGTATTTATAACTTTATTAAATTAAGAAAGAAGTTACGATATTAAACATCACAAATACACCTAATTCCTAAAGTAGTTAAACTTTAAACTGTTTAAAGGACATTTTAAAGTATATATACCTGTAATTATGAAATTTACTAATTATTTAAAAGTTTACTCCAATTTAATTTGTTGAAGTGAAGGTAGGTATATATTGTTGCCGAACAATCTATGTACCTTCACAGGTTGTATATCAATGTATATATACTAGGCAAAATAGGTTAAGGATCATATTTTTACACAAGAATAATATTTTCATAAACATGAATTTATGTGACAACAAGGCTTATGTAGTTTTAAAAAACATGTCTTTGACACGATTCGATACTTAAGTCACACGTGTTTAATGAGGTTTGAGACATACGAGGGTTGTCCAAAAAGTCATGGACAGAGAAAAAAAAATCTCTTTGCTAAATTAAATGTTTTCTTGTCATAGAAAAAATTAGCATTTTATGATCATGTATTTCAAGTTTCATGACAATACAACATTTAATAAGAAATGTATTCAAAATTTAAGAAACCATATAAGTAAGCATCGGCGCACGAAAGCAAGATTTTACGTCTTTAACAACGTCATCATCTCTCTTTTTTTGCTTCACATGCATGCGTCTATTAACATCCAAAGGAATATTTTTATAAAGTGAAACACCAGTCTTGACAAAGGGGCTTATTTAAATTCATTACTGTCCATTTTTAAAGCATATTCAAATCTTATTAAAAATTAAGTCGAAAGATCACCTTCCATTTTAGGCAGCAGCGAATACACCTTTTTTGACGACGTTCATGGCCTCGACGTCGTGGCCCAGAATGTTCCAAACTGTCTGCGTTTAACAAACATTACTCTACTTCTTACGTTCAGAAACTATTTTTTTTTCGATCTAAAGGAAAAGCTATCATTGAATCGCATGACATTTAAAAAAAAACTTCTCTATTAAAAAATATCTTGTGTAATTTCCTTTCTGTACTCTTTTCCAAGTCTCTTATGTTTATATAACAAACCAAAAAATATTTCCGTGCGCCTGTTACGCGTCTGACGACGTCATTTTCATCAATCTCAATTCCAACAAGACTTTGAAATCCATGACACTAGTCGTCTGTTTCAAATGTTATTTATATGAGAATTTGGCAATTATAAAGATTTTGATTCTGGTTTCACTGATTCAAATTTGAGTACAATTTCTTTATGGTACCACAAAAATAAAAGAAAATGTTATGGATAGATATGTAAATAATTCCGACATTTGTTTGTGCGCCAACGGACCGTATCGACCTTCATATAAATCGTCCAAATATTATTTATATGAAAGATATATATTTAAGCATTCACAGTTGTAAAGAACATTGGATGTCTTATGCCTATGTAAAATTTGGTCAGTATTGGTTGCTTGTTAAAGAAGTTATAGACATTGTCCACAACCTTTTGGGACAACCTTAGTTTTGGTCAGGAAAAAACATGGCGTTAAAAAAGTAATTGAAACAATGAAAACATAGATGCATCAAAGATCTAGAGGATTTTCTTTAGTGAACACAAGATAATTTCAGTGTATCTGGTCAGAACTGGAGATAAGACGCTATGAGGAGGTATGGACGAACACTCCAGGGCAGCAGGCATGCTGGAAGCTGGCAAAACGCAACATCACGTTGTAGAGAGACTTTATTTTTCCCAAAGTGGAATTAACGGTTGTGGAATCAATATTTTCATGCAGAATTTAAAAAAAGGCTAAAATTCCGATCCCCAAGGTGTAAGGCAGTCCGTTAGAATCGTTATTTGGCCAATTTTGCTGAGACGAACTGCTTTCAAAGTGCTATAAAGGGGACGAAGGATGTATGATCACGTGACTCAGTTTTATTATGTCATAATCTCTTATAAAATATGTAAAAAAACAGATTAAAACTACAGTATCCTTTTTTAAAAATACTGTTTGTTTTAGTTCACCATCTTGTATAAAAATTTCTTAGACATTCAAACTTTCTTGCAAATAGTTTCAAATTACGGAATAGATTGATCAACTCTTCTGTTTCCCTACACTGCGTGTCCAACGAGTCGCTAACGTCATAGTGGATCTTAATACAGTAAGATAAAAAAAGGTATCATAAAAATGTGTCATTATCAGTACATGACGGATTATTTTATGAATAACAGAACAATTTTTTTACATGGATGTTGACGGAATTATATTGTAGTTTTGTCTTACTTAGCTTATTTCGCAAATGTGTGACGTCATAGTAGGGCTTTCCCTTACTCGAGAAATGTAAACATGACACGTTTTTTCTCATGTCCATGTCTTTTTTTAATAATGTCCTGTGCAATATTGAGCTCAGCTTCACCAATCGATATTTTTGCAGTTAATCAATAACATGACGACCTTGCATTTCGACGTAATTTTTTCAAATATTGAATGATAGGATTTTTTGTAGATTAATTTTTATTGTCGTTTAAGTTGTCTTAAAAAGAACGTAATTTTTCGTCTCCAGATGCGGTTTGACAAAAGAATCTTGCTTTTTCGAATTTTTAACCCTATTCATACTCTGAAATATTTAAAAAGACACATGTTTGTTGAAATATTTTTATCTATGTTGAGAAAATTCCATTATGGACCAAGTCATGGGCCCAGAAACACGGAGAATCAATTCTTCACTCAGGCACTGTGGGGAATAGTATTTGTCACTCAATATCTCAGAAATAAATCTAGAAACCTTTTGAAATATCTGCTTTCAGGTATGTGGGACATACTAAATATTAGATTTCCAAAATATGAAAAAAAATGAATGACAGGTATTTTTTCAGTTAAAGTATCTTCATACCCTTAAGCTTAATACTAGTCATCAGAGAGCAACCGTCACACGAATTAATACTCTAACAGTTTGAAACAGACTTCTAAAAGCAAATCTTAAGGCTTGCCGATCAGCCGTACGTCCTGTTCCAGTGCCACAGAATTCCACTACAGAACACTAAAATTTGGCAATAACGTCACTGGTGTTCTGTTCTCTTTTAAGACGAGTCGCAATTTTGTTTTTACTTCTATGATGACAGAAGATTTGTTTTCGATTGAAATGTGGACAGATATGCTGAGCAAAACAGAGTAAATGAAGGTTTGGTGATGATTTGGGCAGGCATACGTATTGACTGCAAAACTGATATGCACATTATTGAAGACAACTACTGACAGGTTTAAAATAACGAAATGATATTCTTCATCCTATTGTTAGACGTATTGTATGTACTCTGGGGGATAATTTCATCTAAATGGATGATATTGCTCGACCTCTAGACCTGAGGTTAATTTAACATGCCTGAAACATTCTTAAGCAACGCATTTCAGTTCGTCTTACACTTCCCCCAATTCAACTGCAGCTTTAGACAGCATTGCAGAAGGAATGACAACAGATCCTTCAGGCTAACCTTGGACAGCTAGGTCTGCACTCTCAAAACTGAAAGGTTTACTGAAGGGATCGGGGGGGGGGGGGGGGGCTTAAATCGGTTACTCCTATGTAAGAATTTTATTGGCAATTGTGGCCCCACCATAGCCCCGGGGATCATGATTTGAAAAAAAAAACTTGAATCTACACTACCTGGGGATGCTTCTACATGAGTTTCAGCTCTCCTGGCCCATTGGTTCTTGTCAAGAAGATTTTTTTTCAAATTCTATATATTCTATGTAAAGCCTTGATCGGCCATTGTGGACATTGTGGCCTTACCCTTGCCCTGGGGGTCATAATGTGAATAAACTTGAATCTTCACCACCTGAGGATGCTTCTACATGAGTTTCATCTCTCCTGGCCCAGTGGTTCTTGTGAAGAAGATTTTAAAACTTAAGATATTTCCAATCTATTCCTATATAAAACTTTGATTGGTATTTGTGGCCCAATCCTAGCCCTGGGGGTCATAATTTGAACAAACTTGAATCTATACTACCTGAGGATGATTCCATATGAGTTCCATCTTTCCTGGCCAAGTTTTTATGAAGGAGATTTTTTTTTTATTTTTCACTATTTCATAAGTATCTCCCCCTGGAAACGAGCGTGACCCTTCATTTGTACAAACTTGAATTCCCTTCACTCAAGGATACTTTCTTGGCAAGTTGGGTTGAAATTGGCCAAGTGGTTCTTGAGAAGAAGATGAAATGTTTACGACGACGACAGACAACGGACACATTTTTATCAGAAAAGTTCACTTGAACCTTCGGCTCAGGTGAGCTTAAAACGACTTTAATAAAAGTAGTTGTTAAAGTATATTTAAGTATATTACAGCTGATGTAACTACTGATATTTATTTATGGTATTTAAACTTTAAATACAGTATAATTATTCTTCATTTCAGTTAATTATTCTTGATAATTTTTCGTGCACACAATAAAATGTCATTAATATGAACATTTAACAACATTTACTTGTATACACAGAGAAATATATGCAAAGCTGACTGCAAGTTAAATAAATGTTATTTTTTAATATATAATTAAGGGATGACTTATTATAAAGCGGCATACACTTACCTCCATTACCGTCGTTTGCTCGAAATTGTTAATTTTACTATCTATATTAAAAAATAATTTCAGTCCGAACTGATTCAAAATAAAACATATTTTGTTTTTACTCCCACTCGGTATAAATTCAATATATAGAATATAACACTTAATTTAATTCAATTTATACCGAGTGGGAGTAAAAACAAAATTTACAGCATGACAACTATGAAAAACGGACTATGATTTTGAAATTCTAAATATTTTCCTTTAAAGATTTCACAGCAACAACATAAATATTGATGATATTAATGGCATTAAAAGTATGCAATGTATGGTTAAGTCAAAATACATGTATTCAATGTTATTTTTTAACAGTTAATTTATTTCTAAATAAAAAAGTTGCTTAGTTAATCTGTGACACATCACCGCAATTCTTATTCTCTATTTCTGTTTGAATTAATTAAATATCATAGAAAAATGTCTGTGTTAGAATTATTTTTTATTCATTTAGTATTAATATTAAGACAATGATTTTGATTGTTTTTCATAATTGATAAATTATAATTTTGATCACCACGAACGACCATTTTCAAGTAAAAGGTTTTTGAGACGTGCTGAAACATTTGTCTTGCTATTACGATTGAAACGTGGCCATCAAATTTTTTTTATATGCCATGCAATAGAATATGTCAGATGTTGATCAAGAATTATTAGACAGGAACTACTATTTATCGGGATGCTTAGCATTGATTGGATATATTTTATAAAAAAAACTAATTACCCAAATAATTAATATGTAACTAATAAGTTAATATAAAAAAATAAAAATTAAATAAATCAGATATACATGTTGTATTTCATTATAAAATATGCCGAGAAGACTTAAAATTCCAAAAAAAAAATTGCAAAAATTTAATTAATTAAAGGAACAAGAAAAAAAACACAATTTCAGTTTTATTGTACCTACTCAGTTTGGTTTGAAGAAAGTTTATAAATGAAGGAATTTGAAGATTACAATTATTATAAATCTCATAAGAAAAATAATTATTTTTTTAAAAAAAGAGCCTCAGTTTCACTCAGGATTACCTCAGTAGCTAAAGTATTAAAACTCAGGGCTACTCAGTATCAGCTCAGAGCCTCAGAACCACCTCAGTGCCCCTCAGTTCCTCAACAATACCAGCAGAATCAACCTCAGTACCTCTCATTATGTTCTCAGTGTACACAGTAAAAACCTCAGTGCTACTCAGGACTTCCTCAGCTTTTCAGTACCGGGCTCAGTACCACAAAGGCTTTTCTCAGTACCACTCGGTACTTCCTCGAGGTTTTGTTGGATTCTCAGTGATTTTTAGTTACAGTACTGATTGTTTTTGAAATGTAATTCCTCAAATAAACGAGTTCTATTTTTTATGAAATTGCTAAAAATGTTGGAAATATAAATACAGTATTAATGCTTTTTTCAGACATTGCAGTTCATTCTTTTTGATAACTTTTAATGCATGCAAAAATATGTGACTCGTATTAACATTTAGCAACATCCACAAGTATATACTGAAAAACATAGGTACACTGCGAATTTTAAAAAATATATTTTTTATTTTTTATTATACAATGAAGGGACACAGTTATCTCCATTACTGTTTTATGCTAAAAATTGTGAATTTTACTATTTATTTTGAAAAAAAATTCAGTTCAATTACTGCAAATGTATAATGTTTAGCGTGTACGATATTTGGCTGAAATTAACTTTTGAAATAGTTTGCGCGGTTTTTATTTATGGCATTTCTTCATATTCTTATTTATGTGAATACGTGCAAGACATTTAGAATAATTTAGTGGTTGCTGCCATCCACAAAAGCCGCTTTAAATAACACACAACTGAATGTAATACGTTTACAGCCTTTGAAGTTGAGGTTGCCGTAAAATAAACGTATATATCATCACAGGTTGTAAATCAATGGCATTTGTTTCATATTCGCGTTTCATACATTATTTACAACTGAGAAATGGTACGTTTATACAAAAATATGTGTGCAAAACAAATTAAACAAATAAAAAAAAATCTTGAACGCAGACATGATTTAAGTATTCAACTGATTTTACTTCTTACAACAAATTTCAGGAGAGGTTAATTTCAGATATTAGTTCATGAACCTACTGGTAAAAACATCAAGGGATTCAACAATCACAAGCACATTTAAAATTGAAAAAAAATCAGCAGGAAATGATTTACCAGGAGAGACTGTGGGAGACGTTTATAGAACATATATTACGGTTTCTGATACAATAAGTACTAGACATACTTACAGTTCACGTAAATTATATAAGCTGGAGGAAACATTATCTGGTATTGTAGTGATTTTGTTGCTGGAAAGATCTCTAAGAAGAGAATAAAGGAATACAGTGTAGATAGTCCTTAAAAAAATACACCCTTTAAGAATATTTATCTTCATCAAAATTTATATAAAAAATGTGATAAATAAAACACACAATTGTTACAAATGTACCTATTGTCACTTACATTGATTTTGTTATGTGATTTCTCAAATATACGAGTTCTAATTTTTTTTATTTGATACCTTAAATGTTGGAAATATAAATACAGTTTAAATACTCTCCATTGCAGTTCATTATTCTTGATTACTTTTCGTGCATGCAAAAATATGTAACGCATATTAACATTTAACAACATACACAAGTATATACTGATAAAACATAGCTAAACTGCGAATTTTAAAAAAAGTTATTTCTATTATATAATTAAGGCCGACGTATTATGAAAGGCATACAGCTACCCCAATTACCGTCTTATGCTCAAATTTGATATGAATTTTACTATTTATTTTAAAAAATAATTTCTGCTCAGTTACTGTAAATGTTTTATGTTAATCGTATACGATATTTTACGGAAATTGACTTTAGAATAAGTTAGCGAGATTTGATTTAGCGCATTTCTTCACATTCTTATTTATGTGTATACGTGCAAGACATTAAGCTATGTACTTGATTTATAGTGGTTGCTGCGATCTGCCAAAGGCACTAACAAGAATACACAGGTAAATATGATATGTTTACAGTATTTGAAATAAATGTATATATATCATCACAGATTGTAAATCAATGGTATGCGTTTCATATTTGTGGTTCATACATTATTTACAACAGAGAAATGGTAGGTCTTTACAAAAAATCTATGTGAAAAACAAATTAAACAAATAAAAAAAAACTTAACAAAAACATTATTTGAGCCGTTCCAAGCAACCCCCTCTTATGTAATCTGACAGAATTTTACGTCACAGTAGAAAAAGCGACATCATAGTTTTGCAACAAAAACTGCAATCAAAATATATCGCGCACTGACTGTGTTCCAACTTCTTGCTTTGCTTTACGTCACATAATTTTCTCCGTTGTGCTTTCTTCATATTTTTTTTTCATGATTTTGTCTATTTCATAACATATCTGACTCTGACTGTTGTCAAACTCCATGTGCATTACATATTCAAACGGCCTAAGAGTGTCCTGATTAAATAAAAATAATTTGTCAACACTTCGACCTTTATTCTGTTCCATCTACAATATAAGTTTTCTGTTAAACTAAATTAAACATGAAATTGTTGTTTAAAATTCAGATTTATGACTCTTTCTTATTCAACAACGATAAAATAAAAATAATTACGTGTACGTGTAATGTTGATATTGAGTGTAAAAATATTTTTAGGGGGAGTAGTTTGAAATCTTTTTTTTAATCTGAAGTATTAGCGAAAATTATTGGAATTAATCATGACAAGAAAAAATGCACTGAGATTTATCACCAATCAAAACTGAATGACAGAACTGAATGTTAAACCACACCAATGCCAGATCTAATTAAAATCCGGGTTTTTTTTATTTATTGTAGACCCAGAACCTCTTGGACGAAAAGTGACACTAGTTTAGCTAACAAAGCAACATTAATTGAATAGACGTTTATCCGACGTTCTCCTTTTTGTTATGTGTTTAAAAGATCGATTACTTGTTAATACTGTTGTAATCCCCCACCATCACCACCAAATTTTTTTTTTTAAGAATATATGTCATAAAGCATATATAGAATTAGAACCTAACCCACTTTTTCCTCCAATCAGCAACTGCTAAATTTTCTATTAAGTAGATCACTTAATTGTTAAAATTTTATGTCTATGCAGTAACTCCGCGCGCTGACGTATTCGCCAATCAAAATAGGTTCTAAGTAAGTTAGATCATATTAAGTAGAATTTTAGTGGTTAAGAAGGGCTCTTTTTTAACCACTAAAATTTTACTTATTAATAATATGATTTAACTATTACATAAAAACAAACATGTTTATCTTTTTAAAAAAAAATTGGAAGTTCTGAAATTAAGTACCGTATTTGACATGCACACGTACATTATTTATCTAATTGCTTGTCAAGTTATTCTACCCCCCCCCCCCCCGAGCATCATTCATGCATGCTAATATTAACAGTGAAAATATACAAAGTCATTCAGAAAAAAAGTGGAGAGGGGCCCCATGCAACCCCCGGAATTGATTTTTTTTATGTGCATGATTGTATATATAATCCAAAAATTTGCTTACCTAAGTGTAAATCGAATGCAAATAAAATACATTTCCAAATTATTTTGATCAGTTTGAATTTTCCCGATCTACATTTCGTCTAACATAGCAAGAAGTAAGGTTCGTAATTTTCACCAGGAAGATCACATGCAGGTGAACATAACCTGATTTTTTCCACAATGCTAGATCTTGGAAAATCATAGAGCTATGAGTATATATAATATTATAAACACTTTTGTCGAATGATTTGAAAAACGTTCTGACATGTTTTTTTTAACCTATTTGAACGGGAAAACATTTTAAGTGGACCTGTACCAAGAAAAATCTTTGACAATTTATAATTAGATGCAAATGTGTATGAGAAAAAAAATTGAGAAATAATTGTGAAGTTGAGAAGGGATTGAGATTCCCTCAATGAGACAATAAAATGATGGAACTCGTTGTATAAAAATGCAATCTTTAATTTGCTTTTCAATTTATTATCCTTAATCAACGTTTGTAATGATACAGAATTTCAGATTAAAATGCTCAATGAAAGATATGTGTGAAAAAAATCATTAATGATGTTGATACCACGAATCATGCATTGAGCGGTCACCCATCCAAGGGTTAAATTAAACAGGCTCGCCGTTGCTTAACTAGCCTGAAATAGAGCGGGCCTACCACATCACCAGAAAAGCAATCTCACAATAGCGAGGCAGTGCAAGTCCCCTATATACTGTCCGCTACAGATGTTAAACACAAAAGTCGGAAATATCTTGCATAAAAAAAGGTTTCTAGATGACTTGTCATCTTTTATCCTTAGCATTACGTGAAACTAAAGGTGGTGACCCTTTCTCAATGTTTAAATTTAAATACAGATGTAAATTGAATGTTTATATGTTGTTAAACGTCCGTCTCGAGATTTTCAAAACTCATATGGAGACGCCACCACTTGCCGGTGGAGAGCTGCAAATAATGTCCTATACATGTAACAGGCACTTAGGGCCATTGAACAGTGAGGGATCTTTTTCGTGCCAGCACTCACTGCCACACAGGGGCCGCGGTTTATACAGACTCATCTGAAGGACCGGTCTACATGTAAACTTAATTAAAAGACTAACACAAAAGTAACCTACTCACCCCCCCCCCCCCCTTCACTTTCAGAACACATGGACTTCTTGTAAGTTGGTAAGGATGGTCAGATGTTCGAATATTTGATGTTAATTTAGTGACAGAAAATGGCCAGCATTCCTCCCCCTTCTGCACACAATGGAACTTCTGTGCATGTGTGTAAAATGTTGGGTAGACTGGGATAGAATATATTTTACTAATATATGAGAAGCATTTTATTCAAAGACAGTAGATTTCGCACGTAAAACATGTTCTCTTTTCTATCAAATTTCTTTGTGTTTTTTTTTTCTATGAAGACAAATGTTGTAGATTTGTGTCTATATGTTTCAAATACTTTAAAAGCTGCTCTAAATACCAGTAGACCCTTGAATTTTTTTTTTCTTTGTCTCAATTTTTTTTTCGATTTTGACTAACTGATACATATTCAGAGGACATTCACGATAAGTGTTGACCTGTGAAACTTCGCATATTGAGAAAGTATAACCTTCACTTTCATAGATCAATGCGTAAAGCACAAGAGGATCTACTCTCAGATATAGATGGGACTGTATCACGGTTCTCCATGAGCTGTTTTACTGTGTTGCTCCCGACAGAGTAAAAATTTCTCCGACATAGTAACGATTCAAATCTCATGCATGCCTGGCTGTATGTTTGACAATATTTTCTATATCAAATGTATTGTAGACAATTCTTTAAAAAGCTAAATCATATGCCTTACCCTTTTTTCAGTTTTTCAGGTCTTGTTTTTATTAGTTATTTCATAATTTGAAATCTGGAAAGTACACATTCACTTTTCATCAATTACAGATTTAACATGTACATGTATATATCTAGTCTACATTGCCTTTATATAAGTACTTATATATTAATTCTTTCATTGCCCCCCTCCCCTTTTCCTTCTAATATTTTTAACAAATGAGGAAATAATTGAGCAAAGAAAATGCAAATGCAGTTAAGCATTTAAAATAGTATAAATTGTACTCATCATTTACATAGATATACCATACTTTTCAAAATCCTTATGTTGTCTATTGATAAAAGCGCAAGCCCCTGCCCCTTAATGCTTCTCTTGGTCAGTGTTTTGAAGGCAAAGGTTGAAGAAGCAAAATCGGCTTTAAAAAATGAATAAATGGGATATAAAATATTTTTTTTGGTTGTTGCTGGTTTTGAAAGATTTCGGCTGAACTTAAACAGTAAAATTGAAATTGATTTTTTCTTAATAAAAGACCTATCAATTATGTGTGATGACTTCAGCGAATCATGGGACTATTTAAACTCCACTGACATATCTTTAAATGATTAATATCAGAAAAGAATGAACTGAAGGTTTTTTATTAATAAAAAAACAAAAAAAAAATGTTTACAAAAAATTAAGCATATATGTATTAGTCAGAACGACAACACAATACCAAGTTATTGCGTATAAGTAATTCGTGTTTTTATTACGTTGCCATATATAACGTCGACGTCGCTACAAGAGAGAATTTATAAAATTTGACGTCAGCCGTATAAATGATGCATTTTTTGAATACCTGTAAATCCGTAACAGAGCAAGATACACCTGTAATATTTACAAGTTCTATTCGCCTAATGCTCTGCATCATTTTTCAAGAAAAAAGTCATTTTGGAAAATTTTTACCATAAGGGGGGGGGGGGGGTTTGCTTGGAACGGCTCATTTAAAGTATTACTGCTAATTTTACTTCTGAATACAGATTTCAAGAGAGATTAAATTTCAGATATTAGTTCATGAACCTACTGGTAATTCTTTAATCAATTTCAAACATTATTGTAAAAACAAAAAGGGATTCTACAATCACAAGCACATTTACACTCGAATGAGTTCATCATAAAGATGTATCGGTGTAAAGACGAATAATGACCCTCATCGAATAATGACCGGGAGTCATTTTTCGCTGTCGAAAAATGCCCCCGGTCATTATTCGACGTAGAAAAATGACCTTTTTGCTTGTAGAAAAAGTGTCACTTCCCTAAAAATTTGTAGAATCTACGTGAAGAAAAATGACCCCCTGCATTAAAGTTTTAAGAACAAGAGCCACAAATCATCAAAATCCGCACTGTATTCAACATTTATGATTTTTTGTGGAATGATAGTCTAGTATGTGTACGTTGTAAAACAGTTTATTTTTTAACTATATCTTTTATAGTTTTCTTTTTACAGGTGTTTGAAATAAGCATTGTTTTTTTCGAATGAAATACTAATACGTCATGTCGTTGACGTTAAACACGTTAAATACATGACGTTGAAATCATTTATAAGAGATAACAAATTTACACTGATGGAAAATAATTCGCAAGAGTAGAATTAGAATAAAATTAAATAATATCGAGTGTTTTAGGTGATGGTGAGGCGGGCGTTGTTTTGTTTTTGTTGTGGAAAAAGAAAGTGCACGTGTACTTAGCTGGAATTTTAACAATCTCTTAGAAGATGTCATTTTTCATAAAAAAAAAAAAATTCTCTTAAATAAATGATGTTAAAGACTTTATTCTGCCTTTCCTATTGTGAGAATCCAAATTCACAAAAGTAATTGATATTTATAAAGGGGAAAAGGAATCAAGGAGGTTTCACCCGAGAATACGTATAGAATAAATAACATACATGTATATGTATATTATAAAATTAAATAAAAAGCAGGCTGAAGACATCATTTATCAGGTCATTATACACTTTGAATACACTTTTTAAGTTTTAAGCAGTTTCCCAGACGTCTCCAACTAAATAGTGCAACATAATAGACGGAAATGATGACATTTTGGTGGACCAAAGAGCAAATTTAAGCGAGCAATTAATCTTGGACATCCCCCCTAATCTTGCCGACATATAAAATACTTTAGAAAAGATAGAACTAAGGTAATCTATGCTTGTGTCCATTGATAATACGTCTGATGATTTTTTTTTTCTTGCTTTAGTAGTTGATAGTGACCCGACCTGTAAAAATATGACTGTACCCTCCCCCATACAACTGTAATTGTAATTGCTACAATAGGCCCAAACTAAGAAGAATCCCGTCTTGGATCCTGTCTCCTGATAGACAAAACATACAAAAAAAAACATCTCTTGGTAGTATTGAATCATGCTATCAATTAATGCAGACCATTGAAATGATTTCATTTACAGTACCGACCAGACCCAGCCTGACACAAATGACACAAAGCAGTCCCAGAGCTGTCCCGGGGACTGCTTTCTGGGACTGCTAAAGCAGTCCCGCAGCAGTTCCACAGCAGTCCCACAGCGGTCCCAGAGCAGTCCAAAAGCAGTCCCAGAGCGGTCCCAGCAGTCCCAGCGGTCTCAGAAAGCAGTCCCAGCAGTCCCAGTGGGCGGGGTTTATTAATTTAATGGGCTGGGCTAACTCAGAAATGAGATTTCCAATAAACAATGTAACTATAAAAGGCAGCTGAATTTTTTTCTGAGCAGTATGCCAGGAATCCTTACAATATGAAGGTCATTTACATGTATGAGCAGTACCCGCATAGATTTGAAACAATTTTAAATAATATTTATTGAAGGAATAAAACTTACACGCCTACATAAATGAATTACACTGAACATGTATATTTAATCACAATTATCTTAGGTTTTTTGTGATTGATACTGGCTCCCATATTTATTTTCTATACAGAAAATTAAAATTGAATTAATTATTTTTCACCAGAATTAGTTTTAAATAGATCTATTCATTATACATCATGGCCGATTTCCATACTATCGGGATACTCTAAAGGCATGTTTAAAAAAGTATATGCATTGGGCTTTTGAAAAATCCGGTGCTAATTTAGCCAAGTAATATTTTTCAGTATTGATTATTCTTTACTGAGATGTTAATTTAAAAATTATTGTTTTATTTGTAAATTGTATTCCTGACCAGTATAGAATCCCAAGATTATGTTCAACATTAATTAGTCTTAAAGGAAATTTATAAACATATTTCATTTATCTTTTTATGTTTAACATTTTTTACATAGATTGAAATTAGGGTCATTGTTTATTGAGCAGCATGTTCAATGATGTGAAACACTGATAAGTGAACCCAAATAACATGCATGATTGATTTTCTGCCCAAAGGCAATTGAAACCACAGGTGTTCATACACATTATCGACCAGGTAAACAAAAACAAAAAAAGAAATAAATCACAATTCCAGGTATTACAGGTTTTCAACTGTTTACTTTTTTTTAATTTACTCTTTTAATAAGTTATTCATAAATTAAAAACTAATTAATCTGTAAATTCCTGTATAATTGTTCAAATTGCTTATGTTACGGAAGAATAGTGGCATAATTTTATTTCATGTCATAAAATAAATTGTTAGATTTTTATTTGAGGGTTGTATGTAATACCTTTTTAGCATGGTGCTTGTAAAACGTCTAGCCTTTTCAATTAAAATATCTTATATCTAGATGTAATGATTTTTTAAATAGTGCCATATGAAATTTTTGAGTATTAAATTTCAGATTTAATAAGAAAAGAAATCTACATGTAAATATTTTTTTCTCATGAGTAGTTTTATATACTTTAGAAATAAAAATCTCCGCCTGACTTCCTTATATAATAACTTTATTTTTTAAAAATATTCTTTATTACATTTGTGTAAATATACATTTCCTAAAACTATAAATTAACTATAATACATGTAATCTCCAGTTATTAAAAGATTATAAGAAATCCTTGCGTATTAAACGGTTAAAACTCCTCTCTGCTGCAAGTAAACAAAACAATAGGGATCCTGCAAATTCAGAATACACAAGGGGGCGGAGCTATAATCATGTCACTCAGAACCTTTGTCACACATGAGTGAACAAAGCAGTCCCAGAAAGCAGTCCAAGGGGCAGCTGGGACTGCTGGGACTGCTTTTCATAGCAGTCTCAGAGCAGTCCTATAGCGGTCCCAGACCAGTCCCACAGCAGTCCCAGAGCAGTCCCACAGCGGTCCCAGAGCAGTTCCAAAGCAGTCCCAGGGACTGCTTTCTGGGACTGCTTTGGTGTCAGGTTGGGTCTGATCGGTATTGTACATGTATTTTTATGCAGCTGAACAATGTAAGAGTTTGTTTATAAAAGGCCCCATAAATGTGTACCAGATTTATTGCCGTCTCACCAGATACCAAGGGCAATTCCATGTTCATGCAACAGTGAAATTCTGTCTAAACCCTCTCATGACCGATCACTCCTTTGGAATTAGCGCAGTTAACAGCGAAGTCGCGAAGTACAAAGTCAATTAAAAGTGACCTAGACCCCTACGTAAAAATACAGATTCCTCATTGAAAATGTGTTTTATGTGAAATTGGTATAAAAGTATTAAAAGATACATGTATGAAGCTTTAAAAGTCAAAGCCCCCTCTCCTCCCCCCACCCAACCCAAGAAAGCTTGTCAAGAAATTTTCGGGTTGGAAATTTATCTTCGATCAGGGTTCCCTGCCCCCCGAAAAATTTTCCTGGATTGATGTCTGCAATAATTATGAATAATATGATGTATTCCCTCTTAAGAGTTGTACATAATTCTTCTGACCCTGATTCATGCGCGAGTCTGGAGTGGGCGTCGGGGGACCCCCCAGGGATTCGCAAGATTATTAAATGTATACAGGAGTAAGAAAAAAGTTACCTTGGACCCCCCTGGTAAACACGAATCCGTGTGAAATCGGTATGAAAAGTTAACAATCTCAAGCAATACCACCACCACCACTACGAAATAGGTTTTTGAAGTTTGGGCGAGTTTTTTTTTAACTTGCTCAAAAATTTCTCCCCTAGAAATAATTTTTGAATTTGTGGATTTAATGTTATCAGTTTCACATTGTTAGTATTCAATATTTCCATATAAGTTTAACTTGATAAGTATTGTAATTAAACTACTGCCCCCGATATAACAATCACATGACTAAAAATACGTGAAAACTGGGAATTTCCCTTTTTACTGTAGTAGACTTATAAAAACCTTTTTACAGATTAGCTATATTGAGCTGACCTTTACGCTTCTGACTTTGAAATCAATTAGGATACTAGAAGATGAAATTAATGAAAACTAAAAGGGGGAAAAAGTAAAATTACATTTTGAGCAGCTTATTAACGCATCCGACTTTTTTTAATTATTAAATATCTCAGTGGTCTCATATGTATCACAACCTGTATATACATCTACCCAAGACCCCAATTAATATTTAATTTCATAGAATATGTAACTGTTGTACACAAATTATTTACAATGATCGAAGGAGAGCGGACTCTGTGTGAACAGATTGATAGGATGAACAGGCCCAATACCATACATGGACGAGTCCGAGGAAGGGAGGCCCCAGGCCAAATATTGTTCAGGGGTTGATATGGTTTGTGATATAAATTTTGACACATATATTATTCTTTAAGTTTTGATCTTAAATTGGAAAATACGTATACACGTCTTTAATCGTGCGACGTCAGGAATTTCTGCTCAACGTTGTAAGGTCAAAAGGACGTCAATAGGAACTGCTAACGCGCAGTGTTTAAATATATGTATTCAAAGAATTACATATAATGCCAGTGAAGGAATTATAAATATCAATTTGTTGACAGCACCTTAGGTAATATACTTTTTTTCGATAAATACATAAAATTTAATATGAAGTCCCTCACTTTAGATCGGTGTTGAAGATTAAATAATTCGTCATCATGAGGTCTAGGTTCTTGAAATGTTTTACGAGTAATCTCCCTTTGATTACATAGTGACCGTGTCAGCGAGGCGCTGGAATCAAGTTATAAATAGGAATTCACACAAAGAAATATAAAAAAGAGAAGACACTAATTTTTTTTCCTAAATTTAAGGTATAATTAATGGAATCTGAATCAGCTATGTCAAGAAAAAGTCTTGGTTCACAACCCCGGTAGGGGTTAAAAGAAGTCGACAATACTGCATGCTGTAATATTTTGTAAAGCACGTGGATTTCGTTTTCCTTTTTCCTATCACACACAAAATCCAATATATTTCACTTAGACAATTCATTTTGATAAATTTTTAAGGTAGAAAGCACATCATTTTTTTTTATATTTTGGTAATATCATGAAATATTCCCGAAAATCCGCTGTGGTGGTCGGTTTTCCGAGGAACTATATGGAAAGAAAAGTTAAGTTTTCGATGTGGCCACACGTGATGAACAAAATAAAAATAAGTCCTATGTATTTACTTTTTTATCCTCTTTTTAATGACATACATTTTATTTTGTTCGTAGGGTAAGGCCAAGGTCAAATTTTAAGTTAAAGATGAAAAATGGTTGATTCTGCTGAAAATCAGGAAAGTGCACGTGTTTAGACGTTTACTGTTCAATTATGACGTCATCAAATGAAAAATATGACGTGAACATTTTGAGCTCAACACAAGTAGATGATTTATTCATCATTATTTTTCTCTTTTACTTCAGTTAAAATTTCCTAAAAAATGTACGCTGATTTTGCACCTTTGTGGCGTTACCTCTTTTAGGGGGCAAAAAAGTGGATAAGAAGCATTTTGGCCAAAATGCTCAAAATGAGCTTATTGGGAATAAAATGATGATATGTTGATTTCATTACATTATACAATTAAAGCTATATTTTAAGGTAAATGGAATGATTCAGAATCTAAAGGAGTAAAAGATTTATCAAGGGCCTCAAGGGTTAGGTAAACATTTTTTTTTTGATAGTGGAAATCATCGAACTGACAGAACAAATCAGCAGTATTATATATTATTCTATCCTCCGCTTGAAAAGCGGGAGGATATACAGTGATCGGGATGTCCGTCCGTCTGTTATGCTTTGAGGTATCCATCTCTTATTCTCAAATCCTCATATATAAAAAAGATGTGTTTGTGAAACAGCTATGCCCCTGTATGGCAAGATAGCGAAGATTAAACTTTTCTTCAATGCAACTTAAATATATTGTTACAAAGTAGGGTCTTCTCACAAGAAATACAACTGCAAAATAGGAAAGTCCTCGCACCACTTGTTCAAAACTAATGGCTAAGGATAAGTTTTTGAAAGGTAGGTCAAACTCAAAGGTCGAAGTTGATGATTTCTTAAGAAAATGTTTAATGTATACAATATTTTATCAAGAATAATTTCTTTTTTATTCAATTAACATAGAAGATAAGTCCACTATTAAAAGAAATAATCAAATGAACTCTATTATTTTTAGACAATTATGAAACCTATATTTGTAAATATTTTTTAGAAGTCTTTGTCACAATGTTTTTAATCTTCAATATGATGAAGAACATAGTCATATGATTACAAAAAAATGATTAAAATATATACCTTTCCCCTCTAACTAATGAAACCGGTCGAAGTAGCCTAGTGGTAGAGCCTTCGCTTCGTGATCGGGAGGCCCGGGTTCGATTCTCGTTCGCGGCGCCGCGTCATACCTAAGACGTAAACAAAAGTAGTGACTGTTCCTTCGCCAAGCGCTCGGCACTTAAGTGAAAGTCACAGGTCTTTCAGATATGACCTTAACAACGTAGGTCCCGTGTCACGGTAGGCGCTGGCACGATAAAGAACCCTCAATGCTCAATGGCCCTGAGTGCCGAGTAAAGGTCTAAATTTGATGCCTTTCACCGGCATACGATGATCTCTCCACATGCGTGAAAAATTATCAAGAGGGACGTTAAACAATATACAATCAATCAATCTAACTAATGAACGATAGGTTATTTACCGATACTCATATTCTTTACCTTTCTGCACTTACACGGGATTAATACTTTAATGACTGTTTGGGGTTACATTCAGTTTAATATTATCAGAAATTGCACTTTTACTTTAAAAAGATCATATTTAATAGAAAAACTGTAATCAAACACCAGGAATATGAATAGGTAACAAATTATTGTTGAAAGAAATGCACATCATTTCATTATAGATATCACAAAAATGTACACACGATCCAACGATCTACAACACGTACATCTTTGACTTAGACACATTTCATCAAGATATTACACTATATAGCTGGCAACTGAATATTCCTTACGATTTATGCATTCCTTCAAAATGGTTACATACCATTCAAATTATTACGAAAGTTGTATGTGCATTGTAATTTCATTACACTAGATAGTCTTGGGTTTGTCAACTTCAGGTCTAGATCTAGAAAATAAAATTAAAAGGTGCCTACATATTTTCTCTTATTCTAGAAATATATTGCCACTAAGCATTATAAACCAAAAAATATATGAATTGAATTAAGATTATGTTGGCATGATTGAATTCTGTGAATTTCAAAATCAATATTTTCTACCATTTTAATGAAGCTTTCGAGTAGGGGAAAAAGGGGTATTGAATTAATTATGAAGTCGTAATGGGTTAGCACCGGTTTAACAATTAACCAGTTATGATATCATACGAAGTAGATTCTACGTAAAAGGAAATGTAATGAATACTGTGTGCTAAATCAAAAGTTTATGTCTACATGTATAGTTTTTGCATCAGAATGACTGTGCATTTTATACTAGCCCATAGCTCTACAGAGCATATTTTTGGTCTTATACTTACCCCACCCCCTTTCTTATTTAGGAGGAAGTCGAAATTGAACAAATAAAGCAAAAAAACAAAAAAACAAAAAACAAAAAAAAAACACCCTTCCTCCATTTTTCTATAAGAAAGAATTAAAAATAAGCTAAAAATAATCTAATATTCAACTAATTTATAACTTTTACTTTGCCACAATACTTTCAAGTATAGCTCCACCAACATTTAAAGTATGCTTTAATCATGGCGAAGTAAATTATGATATGATAGTACTTGTGTGAAGTCTTAACTTCATATCAATATTTTATCTAGAGCCTCTTTAAGAATTTTTGAACGGTATAGAGTTTATTTATATTTTTTTCATTATCATTATTTTTTTTTTTGATTTAACGTAATGTTCTTTGTTTTTTTTTTTTTGGGGGGGGGGGGGATAAAATTTTCCTCCTCTTTCATTGTCAGATAAGAACTGCCAAGCTTAAACAAACTAAAAGTTGAAATGACAGACAATTTAATTTTTCCTATTAAAGAATATTTAAACCTGATTTTTGCAATGTTTGATTTCTAAAAACAAATGGAATATCATTCTTTAAGCAAACATTATAAAGAGGAATATTAAAAAGAAATTTTATGTACTTGACAATTAAAGAATCTCTTTTCAAGCACAATTTAAGCATTGAAAGACTACGTGAATCTCTTAATTATTTCTTACGACTTTTTGTTTGTTTTTTGGTTACAGAAAATGTAAAAAAAATAGTTTTGCTGTAAACAAAATATCAGAATGACTGTATATATTTTTTATCACTTTAAAAGGGGCCATTTTTCAATGGGGGTCATTATTTCATAAGACTAATATATAAAATAATGACCCCCTAAGACCTTTTTTCTACAAAAAATAATTTTTTTCTACGGGTGGGGGTCATTTTTTGTCGTTGAAAAATGACCCCCGGTCATTATTCGATAGGGTCATTATTCGTCTTTACACCGGCAGCTATGTTAAATTGAAAAGTATTAAGTACCATATGTATGTGATTAAAGCCTGTGCATATTTTGTGTTGTTGAATAAAATATAACTGAGTTGAATGTAATTTGAAATCATCTCTTTTTCAAGGTCTTTTAAACTAAAATTGAAACCAACTCTAACTTCAATCAACAAGAGGCCCCTGGGCCTTATAGGTCACCTGAGCATTATTCAACAACTTCCCAGTGACTGAATTTGATCCATGTTTTAAGCAAGATGCTGTAGCATTTACAATCTGGTCATCATAACTATACACTTAGCAGTTCCTTAGTTTGTTACTTTTTACCCTTAGGCAGGGTAGGGGAACAAAAAATGCATTTCAACTAATCAGTAATTTTCAGCAATAATCAGTAGTGCCGCTACCACACATGTACCCTTGACTCTTAGGCCTAGATCCACACATTGCACTTTTTTGGAAAGGCATACTTGCTTTTCAAAAATATTTGATTAATACCAAGGAGCACATTTTAAACAATTCATTAATTTTCAGTACATAAGTACAGCCCCCCCCACTATGGTACAACTGACCCTGTGGCCTTGAAATTTACAATTCTTGAAGATTAGGGATTGCTCATAACTATATAAGTAATTCATCTGCTTAAAACCTAGGAGCAAAGAAAAAAATATTCAAAGATTTAATGTTTTTTCACTATACATGTATAATCAATACAGCCCCGTCCTAACACCAGAATCCCTGGCCCTGGGGCCATAAAATTCACAATTTTGGCAGAGGCACTCTTGTTCATCATAACTATGTACTAAGTTAGTTTATTTAATACCCAGGAGTAAAGAAGGAGATTTTCAAAGAATTCATGTATTTCCTCTGTATAATCAATAGAGCCCCGCCCTAAAACCAGAACCCCTGACCCTGGGGCCATAAAATTCACAATTTGGGTAAAGGCACTCTTGCTCATCATAACTATGTACTTATTTAGTTTATATAAAACCTAGGAGCAGAAAAGAAGATTTTCAAAGAATTCAAGTATTTTCACTATATAATCAATAGAGCCCCGCCCTAAAACCAGAACCCCTGACCCTGGGGCCATAAAATTTACAATTTTGGTAGAGGCACTCTTGCTCATCATAACTATGTACTTAGTTAGTTTTTTTAATACCCAGGAGTAAAGAAAAAGATTTTCAAAGAATTCCTGTATTTCCTCTATATATTCAATAGAACCCCCCCCCCCTGACACCAGAACCCCTGACCCTGGGGCCATAAAATTCACAATTTTGGTAGAGGCACTCTTGCTCATCATAACTATGTACTTATTTAGTTTATTTAATGCCAAGGAACAGAGAAGAAGATTTTCAAAGAAATAATGCATTTTCACTATATACTTATTTAGCCCCGCCCTAGTACAAGAACCCCTGACCCCAGGGCCATGAATTTCACAATTTTGGTAAAGGACTCAATGTTGATTGCAATCATGCAAACAGTTTGACTGCTTGATGTCCAGGAGTAAAGAAGAAGATTTTTGAAGATTGCATTAATTTTAGTGGTTTTGGCCCCACCCCCCAGGCCCCAGGGGGGCAGGGATCATGAAATTCACAATTTTTGTTCCCTTTCACCCAATGATGCTTTGTGCCAAACTTGGTTGAAATTGGTTCAGTGGTTGCAGAGAAGAAGCTGAAAATGTTCAAAAGTTTACGACCGATTGACGACGAACGACGTACGACGCACGACGACGGACAAAAACAGATAGCAATAGGTCACCTGAGTGACTCAGGTGACCTAAAAATGTATGAAAGCAAAAGTTAAATATTGGTAGAAAATGATTCACTATCAGAGAATGTGAAAACTGTAAATTTGTGTGACATGTAATTGTGATAAAACAACCCAGACCTTACCGAAAATAAATTATTTGTTCTCATAACTAATATTGTTTTTTGTTAAAGTTCTAAACATATAATTACATTTTTTTATGATCGATCTATTTTCATCATCTCAGATATTTCACATATGACAACATGGATACTTGAACGTGACATTATTGTATGTTGCATGAGTATCTATATATTTTAAGTCTGTTTTGTCAATCATTTTTACTAGAAATCATTGATATTTCACAAATCCTGAGAATCATTTAGCACGGCCACAGGTTTGCACATTTCCAGAATTACATTATGTAGGAAATATATGTACGTAACATCTATCGATTAATTGCAGATTCCACAATACACGCTATGCTGTTATATTGTAACATACATTATTCACTCAAACTGTTAGCTGATTTTAAGAGAATCCAAAAATTACAATGAAAAGCTCCTTTGTTTGTTTTTTTTCACAATCGGTGCTACAGTAAAACTCGTTTAGTACGAACACGGATATAGCGAATTTACGGATATAGCGAAGTCATTTTGGATCCCCAGTTATATAAATTTAATGAATTTCTTATACGGCTATAACGAATTACGGATAAAGCGAAGTGATTTCATAGGTCCCAGCGACTTCGTTATAACCGAGTTTTACTGTATTTTTAGAAGTTGGATAAAACCTTGTAGTGTGTTTATAAAGATAACATCGTTTAAACTGCATATTTTGTCAAACCAAATTATGGTTAAGTGTTTTCTAATTATATCATATCAATTCTTTCCTCTGATTAGTTATAATGCGTTCCTTTGGTGTATGTTTTATTATAGCGTCCCAGGTCGTCATGACGACGCGCCATTTTTTTACGAAGTTAAATGTTCGGAGAAATGCCGATGTCAAACACCTCGGCATTTTAACCGTAAGAGACCTATTACACATATAATTCCTTAAATCTTTTATTGTAATCAATAAGTGTCCACCTTTAATTTGATTTGAAAGTCTGAACTATTTTTAGCTGTTTTTTTTTAAATGGTCATTTTGTTTCATGTCTTAGGGGAGGCGGAGATTGACTAATCAAAATCTAACAAACAAAATTCCGACCCACGATGCGTCATTCTGTTTTTTCTCCCATCTACATCCTTGGAGGAGGGACGTTTTTCAAAGTGAATTATTTTCCTCCTTCCATCCCGCCTCTACCATTTTTGTTTGATATTTTTAAATTTATGTTTTAGCGTTTTCAGACCCATTTTCATGATTTCTCTGTTAACTCTGAGTGGTACTTACTGTAAATTTGGATTATTTCCCTTTACAAAATTGGTTTATTTCTCTTGATATTTTGTGTCTGCTTAATATTATATGTGATTATTAATAACACTTTTGAGAATTTAAAAAAAATATATATTAAACGCCACAAAGGTGACAACACATGGCAAGCTGTCTTACAGACTTTTTACTCATTGACGGAGGATAAGATAAGGTGTTCTAGCGCTGAAAGGATTATGGAAAGAAATAAGCCAGTGGATGGGTAGCCGGGCTATCAAAATACTTATTGCATTAAACTAAACTTGCTAAGTGAGTTTTATTTTTGTAATTTATAAATAATAGAATCATAATAACGGTATAATTACTCTACATTGCAGTTCAATATTCTTGATATTTTTTGTGCATACAATAAATTGTCATTCCTATCAAAGTTGCACAACATATATATACATGTACATACTGAA
Organism: Saccostrea cuccullata; assembly: GCF_032062105.1. Taxonomy (NCBI): domain Eukaryota; kingdom Metazoa; phylum Mollusca; class Bivalvia; order Ostreida; family Ostreidae; genus Saccostrea; species Saccostrea cuccullata. The sequence goes on along the minus strand of NW_026935766.1, from coordinate 32,693 downwards.
AATATATGTATTGCTTAACCATGTTAACTGCGAATTAATTGCCTTTCACTGTAACCACTCAAAAACTTCGTTGCCACGCATGGTCACCGATTTTTATGAAACTTCACCCATGCTTAGTACCTGACACCAGAAACAAATATCAAACAAAATTTTGTTGCTAGGTGTCTCAGTTGATATGGCAACAGCCGGAAAAATTTAGAAAAATCAAGATTTTCAGCCACTTTAAAATCTTGACTGTGGATTAATAAAAACTTAAAAAAGCAAACAAACTATTCTCACAAAAACATGACACCTTGATGTCACTTATACTGTAAGGAAACTGTTTAGAATATATCTCTAAGTAAGTGGTAACCGAGGATACATCTGGAATACATTTGAAATGCTGAAATAAGCTGAAAAACACTCCGTATTCACTTATAGTAGGTGTTACATGCACAAACTCAATCAACGACTTAAGAAAAAATTGAAAATGTTTGACCTTACGTATATACGCATAAGCAACATTATTCTATAAATAACTTTTATGGTTGCCATCGTAACACAGTGTAACCATGCAAAACCAGTAACTAAAATTAGGTAAATGCTACTGTCTTGAGGAAAAACATGAAAATCAAGACTGGCAAATATGCATCCTTAAGACCTTGCAACACCAAAAAACACAGGAAAAATTGGGTAAAATTGCTACTTTGCAGTGTTATCATGGAAACAAAATACCAGTGCTTAAAACTGATTTAATTTTAGCTGCATTAAGAGTTAAATTGCTATATAATCAAGAAACAAATTAAAGGACTCAGCTTGAATAGCACTTATCTGTTAGAACTGAAGTTGAATATCATATATTGATAAAATTTGATTAAGAAAACAACATTATTGCTATGGTTACTAAAAAGGGAAAATGTTCGATTTTGTGAACTTTACATTAATGTTAAACCCTGTGTGCCAACTTCTTGCATCCACTTTGAGATTGATTGATAGTCAAAATCTAAATTCAGGTTAGCTGTTAATAAATATCAATCATAAAAGTTTTGGGAATCTACAATTTAGGGTACGTGACTAAGGAAAGAAACCATTTTTCAGGTTTTTAAGCATATATTTTCTGCTTATTTCCATAGCAACGCTGTATTTAAAGAATCTAATCTGAATTTTTTCGAATGGGAAAACAAGAAGAACACCAACATCTTTAAAAATCGATCATTAGTTATAGGGAATTGGCTTTTTTTAAAGATAGGATCAAATCTAAACATACAAAGTGTTACTTTGAAGGATCTATGTGGTATAAAAACCTTTGCAACCATTTCCAACCTAATTGAAATATCATATTTTGATCTTGGTATATATTTTTCAAAGCTCTTTTTTCTATTATTTGGTCACATTTAATCCTATAATTGCTTTTTATTTTTACTTATATGACTAAAAACTCAATGAATATTTTTTTTATCTTTTGTTACCATAGTAAGGTATGTAATAGTTGATTAACAAAACATGTTTATAATGCATATGAGACATCAGACCTTCAACTTTTGATAACAGTCATTGCCAATTGTTTCCTTTGCCTCAAATGATAAATATGGGGCTCTGAACATGTAAAAAATGCCATTTTTCGAACTTTAAGACATGTTGCCATGGTAACTATAAAACAAAGCAACCAATTTTTGCCTGATTTCAGTTAAGGGTATCAATGAATTTAATCATAGAGTTTGGAGAAATTCTGAGACTAGGCGTGCAACAGCTCCTATATAAATTTTCAAGTCATTACAGGGAATTGCTTTTAAAGAAATGTTACTTTATTATTATTTTTCAGGAACGATGTGTCAAACAGTGACATACACTTACTTCCATAACCGTGTTTTGCTTAAAATTATGAACTTTACAATTTCTTTTAGGAATAATTTCATATCAATTATATATCGTTACATGTCGTAAATGAAGGCCATATTTTTTCATATTCGTGGTTCATACATTATTTACCAAATGAAATAGTGAAGTGGTATACAACAATCTACGTGAAAACCAAATTAAACAAATTAGATTTATCGTCTTTTACAAAAACAATAATTAAAAACAATAATAAAAGGATAACAGTTGATAAATACATATTTCATCTTTTCTTTTATGTGCATGCTGATAATTCTTCGATTAGTTTCAAAAAGTATGGCAATAAAAATATATAGAGGGTTCAACAAACAAAAACACATTTAAACTCAAATGGGTTCATCATAAAGATGTAGCTATGTTAAATAAACAATTATAAAGCACAACATGTATTGTCTTTACCATGTGCATATTCTTTTGTTGTTGAATAAAATATTGGTTGGTTGAATGTCATTTGAAATTTTTTTGTTCAAAAAATAATTTCAACTAAAATTGAAATAAACTCTAATTGCAATGCAAAAATATATGTACACAAAAGTAGAAAATTGGTAGGAAACTAGCAAACTAGCAGACACTGTGGAAGACGTTCATAGAACATATATATCAGTTTCTGTTACATGCGTACTAGATAACATGTACTTACAGTATACGTAAATTGTGTAAGCTGGCAAAGACATTGTCCGGTATCGTGGTAATTCTGTTGTCGTTAAGATATCTACGAAAAGAGCAACAGAAATTAAGTATAAATAGTCTTTTTACAACATTCGACCTCATCTTCATCAAAATATATATTTAAAATTGAGATGAATAAAATCCTTAATTTTTCAGAGCAGTGCAGGCATGGGTTGGAATATTTAGATGCGCAATATCGATTACCTAGGTCACTTGTATTGGTTTGTAATGTAATTTAACATATAAAGGAGCTTCATTTTTGATGTAATTTATAAAATGTTAGAAAAATACAGTATAACTACTATTTTTCTGCATTGTAGCTCATTATACCTGATACTTTGTTTTGCATACAATAAAATGTCGCTCATATGAACATATAATAACATATACAAGTATATGCTGTAATATATGCAAAGCTAAACTCCAAGAATTCGACCCACAAAACGTCTTATTTGGCCTAGTAAATTTTAAATTATGAAGAGGACATTAGAAAATATGTTTTAGGTTATTATTAACCTAGAACATCGATAGATTTCACATGTGCAACAATTTCATCAAAACCAGATATTACGCAGCACTTTAAAGGGGCATTGTTTTTAAAAATGAATTCTTTTCATTCAGTCGTTCTATTATCACAGACCGTAAATACTTATGGAAATAGCATAGCACAACCTACTCTATACTGTATAGAGTTTAGTCCCATCGATGGACAGTCACGTGGTGAATGCATAGTAGGTGGACAGAATGTAGGTCAATAAAAAAATTCAATATTGCAAGGGCATACCCTAGTTGAAATTAAAAATTCATGCTATTACTTGTTTCTAAATATTTTGTACTTCCTGGAAATTACTGCTGCTTTGAATAGAATCTGTGTTTTAATAGTTAAAATTTCACGTAAAGAGGCCAATGTCGAAATATGTTTGAATTTTACCAAATATTTTGTGCACTTACAAAGTCATGCTCTCGATTTAAAGAAAGCAGGCGAACTTTTCAAGTTAAGGAACATATCCTCAATGTATACTCAAAAAATGGTCTTGATTTATTTAGTGTATGCCCCTGCAAAAGAGCATTTTAATGAGGCACCTCGATGTAAAAAATACCTAACCTGAACATAAAACACGACGGAATTATCTAAATACATTCTCTCGATGGTGAATGAATAATTGCACTTAACAAATGATACACATTGTAATTATTAGCCTACTTAAAACCTGTAAATAATATTCTGCTTTATACCGTATATCAGGATTTTTCCGCGTGTATCCAATTTCCGCTTTGTTCTCGACGAGTTCTGAATCGCGGAAAATAAAACAGCGTAAATTTAATACAAAGTTTTCTTCTTGTAGTAGGATTATTTCTTGATGCTTATATCGTAGAGGTTAGAAATAGCGGGATCAGAGGACAAGCGCAGGATACCGGTAATAGGTATAAGCCCGTATTGTTTGTTTACTAATTGACAAGCCAGCTAATTATATGTGTCACCGGTTTCTTGCGAGAAGCTATCAAAACTAATTATACCTGAGCTGCTGGTCAGTTTGGAACAGTAAATGAATTATAATTGTTTAAATCTTAAAAATAATATCTGTGCACAGTGGATTTGAGAGTTAATATGCAACGCAGGTGTGTAATCAGCCGAGCGGGTCTTCCGGAATTGACGAGTTGAAGGTCGATATATCTATTTCTCACCGGTATGTCCAGCTTAATGACTTTACATTTTACATCTAGTCATCCAATTCCTTCATAGGCTTAAACAATTGTTAATGATAAAATCACTGGGACTTTGAAATAGTGAAAATTTGATTCGCGTAAATTTAATATACTGATTTAGGTTCTGATTCGCGGAAAAAACATGACGCGGAAAAAACCTGATATACGGTAATAGAACGCATTTTTCCATTTTAAAAATTTCCCAAATCTGCCTCTCACAGCACATGAAATACGTCATTTTTACCAAAATGACGTCATGATTGAAAAGTTCATCGAGATCAGTGATTTGTTTAAAACCAGCTGTATGGGATTTAACTAGCTATAGCAACATTTGTTAATGCATTGGTAAGTTTTATTGCTGTTTATTATGCTAACACAGTTTAAAGTTGAAAAAAATATTTCATTTTCGGGTAATAATTAATTAATTGTATATTGTTTAACGTCCCTCTCGAGAATTTTTCACTCATTTGGAGACGTCACCGAATGCCAGTGAAGGGCTTCAAATTTTGACATTTACTCGGTACTCAGGTCCATTGAACAGTGAGGGATCTTTATCGTACCAACGCCTGCCGCTGACACGGGGACTCGGTTTTTAAGGTCTCATCCGAAGGACCCACAACTTTCACTTCAAAGTGCCGATAGCATGGCGAAGGAACAGTTGCTACCCATTTTAACGACTAGGTCAGTCGCGGCCAAGATACGAACTCACGACCTCCCGATTACGGAGCGAGCGCTTTACCGACTGAGCTACCGTGAACGGTTTCGGGTAATATGAGGAATGCATAAAAGTCATATTTTTTGGTGTGACGTCACAGTTAACTTTTCCCGTATAAATTAGGCCCCGCCCCCTTTTTCTAGCTTTAACAGTGCTGCGTATGATGTCATACTAAATCCTAAACCGCAGCATGGTTCGAGGTTTTTCGGAAAATGCTCAAATTTTACAAAATTAATCGTGGTTTTCACATAGAGCACAGCCGTTACTGCAAAATATTGAAACAGAAAAATAATTATAACTGTTTGATAAGCACGAGGGTTGTTCTAAAAGTTCGTGGACAATGACGTTTTTGTTAAAATAAATGGTTCTATATGCATTAATTGTATATCAAAATATTTCTCATGAAAAAACAAGTCCGAATGATTTAGTTTTTATTGACAAGAAGAACACCAACATCTTTAAAAATTGATAATTAGTTATGGGGAATTGGCTTTTTTTAAAAGATAGGATCAAATTTAAATATACAAAGTGTTACTTTGAAGGATCTATGTGGTATAAAAACCTTTGCAACCATTTCCAACCTAATTGAAATATCATATTTTGTTCTTGGTATATGTTTCAAGGCTCTTTTTTCTATTATTTGGTCACAACAGCTCCTATATAAAATTTCAAGTCATTACAGGGAATTGCTTTTAAAGAAATGCTACTTTATTATTATTTTTCAGGAACGATGTGTCATTCAGTGACATACACTTACTTCCATAACCGTGTTTTGCTTCAGGTATTTCGCTTCTGACGAAATTGAATTCACCGCGCAACTCGAACTGCCGGAAATTGGTCTGAATGTCGTTATAATTAAGAATTCAATACGACAGAGAATTAATAGTTTCTACAAATAATTATTATCATCATCCATAGAAAGTAACATAATAACGATTTTTTATGCCAGAAAACAAACATATACTAAGCATTTTACATTTCGCGGATGTGAACCGGATTACGATAATGTAAACAAAAAGCAGACGAGAAGTCAAGGTCTGCGCGGTAACTTTGGTTGAGATGGTGAAACCAAAGTACAGACGCCATGGGTTCGTCTCGAAAAAACAGAAGGAGAGATATGATAAAGTATCTGCAGGGCAATTGACTCGATGGATTAGGGGAGCTATCCTTACAGACCACAATTACTCCGCCAGTGCAACCCCTGTCAGCGTTGATCACGATCACGGTTTGTACATATAAAATACGTAATCTAAAAGACTCGTTTTCATATCTGCATCTAAATTACCATGATTACACATAGGTCTATTAGAAATATTAAAGGAAGGTACATGAATTTGTTGATGTTCATTTTATATACCAGGTCCAATCTAAAGACTTTTTGAACTATGACTTCGTGTAGCTATTTAAACATGTTAAAAAAAATTATAATAGTTAAAGATGTGCACCAAAAGAGAAGATATTGAATTTTTCTCAATATTTCATTGAAAAACAACATGACATAACTAAGACATTGAAAACTTGTTTTTATCAAGTATATAATTGAATTTTCAACGATATATTTCAATGATAAAAACAAGTTTTCATCTGATTGACAACAAAGTTTTAAAAATATAATTTTTTTTTTTGGGGGGGGGGGGGTATTTTATTGAAAACCACGTGGCCTATTGTAATCAAAGTGCAACATGGAAATTTGAATCATATTTGATGATAATAAATTTAACTATACATGATGTCATATGTGGATTTCAATAATATATATATATATATACTAAGCCTAGCTGTTACAAAAAAAAATTACATTTGCTGATGTCTTACCTTACATGACAATACTAATCAAAGATAATTACTGTATTTTATTTTAATACACTGCACGTGATGAAAGATATACTCATTTGACCCACAGGCCTTTAGATCACTTGAAAAAAAATTGAGGTTTTAAAAAAAAAATAAAGGTATGGAACTCTTTTCATAGGGTACCTTCTTTCCCCAATAAAATTCTTTTAAATTGAATGCTTTACAAATTTACTGTTTATCCATATCTATCCATATATAAACCACAGGCACCAAACTCGCTTGAATTTTTGACCCCCTAGTATATAATAAATATTATATACTAGGGGGTCAAAAATTCAAGCGAGTTTGGTGCCTGTGATATAAACAAATGTTCATTCCTTCAAATTTCATTCCGTAATTCTTTATACTTATTAAGATATTATGAAATCAATTCCGAAATTGACCTAAATTTTTTTACCGTAATTGACATCAGCTTGCAAATGGGCCCAACACTAATTGTTTAGCGGGAACGACAGGACAAATTTTCTCCAAAGTCTGTTCTATGTTCAATGAATATTTGCTCATTTGAATTTTAGATTTACATGATTTTTCTTTAATTGGATCATATGATCTTACTAAGTCACAAACAAAATGTTAGCGGTCTAGGCCTAATTGTTTTGAAAATAGAAAGGTATATAATCTGACATGATAATGCATTACGGGAAAAAATTGTTCAACCATATAGCTTCTTTTACATTCATAATCAAAATGGTGGTGTAGTTGTTGATCCAGATTTTAACTTATTATTATTAATACAGACTACTTAACCTTACAATCTGGAGTAAGAAATCAACTTTAAAATGTTGAAAGATCTTGCAAATGCTATGCAACTCTTCGCTGCACCTCATACACCGTCTGTTTACATGTGAATGACCAGGTTCCAAGCAAATGTCGAGTAAAAGAATTTAGTAGATCATATTTTAGATTGATTTCAGAATATCTTGAGAAATATCGGTATATGGAAAAATATGTTGTATATCGGCACAATGAATTATTTTGAAAACTGGTTCTTGGAATTTAGTAAGTCATAGTGTATCTAAACAGTCAACTAGTCAGGATGTGTTACAGTAGATAATAAAGAATGTGTAATGGTGATAATTTTTATTCATTATTCATAGAATTGCCAAATTTGAATATACTGGAAAGAGAGGAGGTGGTTGATGGGGAAGAAGTAACTACATCTGAGGATTGGAAGGAGGGGAGGAGAGTAGTAAAACTTGGAGTGTTAGCTGAGGGCTTGCGGGGATGTTGTAAATGTGGCTTACCATTACAACTTTCACACACTATTTCTGTGTTGACATATGGTTCAGCTTCTTTGTTAAAGGTATGAACTCACCAATTTTGCACAGTTTGTATAAAAACAACCTTGAAAGGTTTTTCCTTGAATTTTACTCCATATAAAACAGGCAGTATTCCATATATCCATATTTTTAGTTTTGAAAGATGTTACATTTTTTTTCTTTGAAATAATTTGAAGTAATGCATATTTAAATTTTTTTTCCCAAGCATTTGATTTCATTAATGGTGAATGAATTTAGAACAGTGACCTGTAATTAGGAATTCATTGATTTTACATAAACATTTCAGGTCTGTTGCAGCAATACAAAGTGTAATCATATTAACCATGCAAAAACAGGGAAAAAACATGGAAGAGTGTGGGATGTAAATACAAAGCTATCAGCAGGTAAGAAGTTTAACCTACACATCCCCTACATCAGTTACATGTATATTTATTATTGTCAAGTCACAAGAGCCTGATTGAGTTTTACCTGTCTATTCCAATATACTGGTAAGCAAGTTTGTTGTCCCCCTCAACAGCAACTTGGACGCACCTTGAGAAATTGTTGCTGTCGTGGGGGACAATAAACTTGCTTTTGTCCTCATAGCCAGTAAATAGGTATATGTATCTATAAATTGATATAATCAGTGGCAGACTTAATGGGGGGCACACCCGGCACGAACCCCTCCTGAAATTGTCAAAGTTAGCATAAAACATAGCTTTGTCAAGGAAATGTTTCTGATGTCTAATCGGTAGACCTCATTTTTACCCTACAAAACTTCTAGAATCCAAGAGCTTCTTTGTAGATCAATTCCAGTTTTGTTGCCATTACCCCTAGGGGTTTAGTTTGTTAAAAGTATGGGTTCTATTTTTAATTTCTGGTAATAAAGAGAGAAAATAAATGAGACTAAGGTGAGTGTTGTATTTCACAAGCTTCTTGTTTAAAGTGATTAGATTGATTTCTTTTTTACATTTATGAATTTGTATTTACAGCAATTGTACATGTTGGTATTGGTGCAACGCAAGTCAACAGTCTCCTTTCTGAGCTGAATATACCACCTGTAAGCCATGCCATGCTGGACAAAAGACAGAAAGAGATAGGTAGAGCTGTTGAAGATATTGCTGCAGAGTCTATGTCTGATGCTTTGCAGAAGGAACTGGAAATGATGAATGAGTGTGTAAACAATATAAATTCAGTTTAAATCTCACTATTTAGCTCAAATGAGCCAAAGGAGCAATGGAGCTTTTCTGATCAGATCAATGGGTGTCCAGCATACATGTGTAGTGGTCATATGGTATAACCTGTGTTGGTTAAGTCACAATTACTAACATGTATGTCACAAACATAACAACCCATTTAATTTTACATATAAGATACATGTATGTACTAATTGCATGCATTCTTGAATGAAAAATTGTCTTATTAAGTTAAGTTATTTTCTTTACTTATTGATGGAGAATTAAATTATAAGGAGTTAACTTCATAGTTATCCAAGTTATAATAGTGTAACCTGCTTTGAAATGAAAGCCTTGCTGTATAGAAAGCCAAAACTGGCACAACCCAGGATATACAGTATAACTTGGGTAGCTATTAAATTCATTCCTAGAATGAATTAAAAAAGGAAAAATTAAAAAATTTTAATTAGATTGGACAGAGACAGTGACTTCCTAGAGTATTGTGGCCCAAGCCTTAAGAGCCTTGTGTTTTAGTTTAGATCCCCAAATGAAAATCATAGGGAATACCTAATAATAATTGATAGTGATCAAGTTAATAGAATCTGATATACTGATAAATATAAGGTTTAATCATGTACAGTATAATTTGTATTGATAAATATGCAGAATGTTATGCACATTAGGGGGTGTTCTGAAGAAGACAGGTTCACAGTTAATAACTGATGTCTGTTATTTATCTATTTTTCAGAGAGATGAACGAAAATGGACTAGTTGTTGCTGTAGATGCTGGATGGCAAAAACGGGGTAGCGGAAAGACATATGATAGTTTATCAGGTAAAAATACTGTAAAAGCACAAATATTCGGGGGGAAAATTCAACAAAATTAAATCCCACACGAAATTTTATATGACTATTTATTGAATAGGGCTTTAAAAAAAATATGTTTGTTTCCTGTAACATTAAAAAAAAAAATTAAGGGTCGGTAGATCTGGATTCTTTTTTTTCTTATGAATTGTCAAACATCCCTGGATTCAATATACCAGGTGTCATATCTACAGTGGACACCCAACATGGCATCCAAAATGGCTACTTAGCGGCAGAAAACGATCTTCAGAAAGTTGTAGGGGGAAATTGTTGTTAAGACCGCGGAACATTAACTGGCAAAATTGGAAATATACAGCTTACGTCATTTCTATCTGTTACAATCAAAACAAAAGCTGTATATTCCCAATTTTGCCAGTTAATGTTCCGCGGTCTTATAATAATGATAACTCTTTATAACTAATCAAACTTAGATGTAAACTAAGTTGACATATTTTATGTCTCAAGTTAAGCTACAATTAATTTTCTTTTTTTTAATAAATGGAATCAGCTGATTGATCAAACGAAGTTTTGCCATTTGTCAATAAAAAAATTCACCCGGGGGTAATTTGAATGGGTCGGTCGGGTTACAGGAAACAAACATATTTTTTTTAGACCTAGGATTAGTTTTAAAACAACGACGAGATTATTTTTGATGTCAAAACAAAAAAAAAATTATGCCCACGAAAATTTATGCTTCTACAGTAGACAAATTTTAGGAAAATAAAAAAAATATATTGATGATTAGAGTGATTACTTTCCACTTGTGCCCAACATAAACTATGCATTAAGTTTTGCTTAGGACTTGATTCCATTAAATATGTATGCAAACAGATGCAATAAATTTAGAAAGACACATATCTCAAAGTTCAACTGTCCATATAAATTGTAAAATATTCTTCTAAAGAACAGCCATGAATAGTTATGTTGCTCATGCAGGTAAAGCATATTCAGTTTTGTTCGAAATATGGACCCAAGGTGGGATAATGGAGCCAAAAAAGGATATGATGTTTACACGGGAATATATATAGGAGAAAAATCATTAAGACTCATAATGAGTCAAATCAAAATATTAAAATATTAGGTGATTTTACACAGTTTGCGTATTCGCTAATCGCTCTATGGCACGCAACCAATTTTTAACGACACTTATTAGAAACATTATTTACCAAAGCATTGTCAATACTTAGAACACTTAACCTCAAAGAAGTAGGAATTTGGTCCCTATTGCATCCTGCAAACATGTTTTAAAGCAACTGTTTACTTTTTTAAAGTTGAACGATTTCCATTATCTATACAGCACCCCTCATGAAAAATAAATATTTGACCTAATTATGCTATAGTGCACTGGACGCACAGGTTCATTGCTGACTAAAGGGGTTAAAGGTTATTACCAAATGCATACATGTAACATCAGTGATCGAGTTTGATTTTCCTTGCCAAAGTATTAAGACATACATTTTATTAAGTTAAGAAATGCATGAAAAATGCTTTAATAAAAACAACGAATACATCTATAAGTTATACAGTTTTTCTAATTTGTAATTTTTCAGGTCATTGTTCCATGGTTGGTCCTCTCTCCGACAAAGTATTGTCATACTCTCTGAGGTCTAAGAATTGCAGAGTATGCAGTGTAGCTGAATCAACCAACAAGAATCCAGCAGCCCATGAGTGCTCAAAGAATTGGGAGGGTAGTTCAAAGGCCATGGATGCAGATATGGTTATTGAGATGGTCCAAGATCTACAGAAAAGTAAAGGAATAACCATTGATGGAATCATTGGAGATGAGGACTCTACCACTATTGCAAGACTGAAAGCTAATGTCAATGCTGATATTAAGAAGTTGTCTGATAAAAATCATCTAAAGAAACTGTTTACAAACTCTTTGTTTACCTTGAAGAAAAAACATTCAACTCTAACTTTGTCTGTGATAAAGTACATTCAGAAATGCTTCAGTTACTCCATAGCACAGGGAAAAGGAAATGCTTCTCAAATCAAAGAAGACCTTTCATCAATTCCATAACACATATTTGGAGATCACCAACACTGCTCCTCAAGGTGGTGCAACTTCATTAACAACCCTAACCTGAAGTACAAGTCACTTCCACATGGAAAACCCCTGAAAGATAGGTTCCTTCAGGATGATCTGAAAGAAGTCTTCAGTTCATATGCAAGTCATTCTGATCGTCTTTCATGCTTAGGAAGCACACAGTCGAATGAGAGTTTTCACAGAATGGTGTCTGCAAAAGCCCCAAAGACCCATCATTACAGCTCTTCTTCAAGCCTCAGATATAGAGTTGCTGCATGTGTAGCCCAGAAAAATGTTGGACACAAATATCTTGTAAAGGTTTGTAATTTTTTATTTTTTCATGCTTATTGTGTCATATCTGAGTTGAACCACTCAAGTTATCTCTTACATTTGAAAATTCTGCAAATTTTAATCAAAAGCAAATTGTATTGTATATGTATGTACATTGTAGTTGTACATAATAGATTCTTTTATCCTTACTAAAGGTTAACAAGAAATTGGGCCTCTCTCCTGGCTACTATACTCGACGACAGTGCATTCTGAGGGATTTACAAAGAAAGCGACAGAAGGCCATTTCAGTGACACAGAAATTAAAAAGGAGAAGGAGAGCATTGAAAGCCAGGAAGTACGTACTAGTATACTTTGATTGTCATTTGTCAGGTGTAAAAAACCTTTTGACAACCTAAAAAATGAAAATAAACCAAGAACAAGTGAATGATGATAAGTATGAATTTAAGTGGGAATTAATATCTTGCATGTTACTAAGATTTGTTTTCTGAATCACCAAAGATTTACGGTATGCTTGTATAAATAGCATGGTTTGATAAATATTTTTTTTCAAAGAAGGGAGGGCATATTGCTTTGCTGCAATCTTAAAATAAAAATTTTACCTACCTACATACCCAGTTTTTTAGCTCACCTTAGCGGAAAGCTCAAGTGAGCTTTACTGATAAAAATGTATCTGTTGTCATTAACTTTTCACATTTTCATCTTCCTCTCAAGAACAACTAGACCAATTTCAACCAAACTTGCTACAAAGTTAGTATCCACTGGGCCAGGTAAGATGAAACTCATATGGAATCATCTTCAGGTAGTGTAGATTCAAGTTTGTTCAAATCTTGACCCTGGGGGATAGAGTGGGACCACATAGCCAATCAAAGTTTTACACAGGAATATAAAGAGAATTTGAAATCTTTAAAAATCTTCTTCTCAAGGACTGCAAAGCCATGATAAGTGATATTGATATGAAGTCATCCTCAGGTAGTGTAGATTCTAGATTGTTTAAATCATGACTCCCAGGGATAGGGCGGGGCCACAATTGCATTTTACAGTACAATATATTTTTAAAAAAATTCTCAAGAATAGCAAAGCTATGATTGGTGATATTAATATGGAAGCATCCTCAGGTAAAGTAGAATTAATTTTTTTTTCAAATCATGCATGGTGGATCAAAGTTTTACATAGGAAAATAAAGGGAAAAATCCCCCCCCCCCCAAAAAAAATAGAAAAGCTATGTTAAGACTTATGGAAATGAAAATTGAAGATTTAAATTTGTTTAAATCCTGATCCTATGTGGTAGGGAGGGAAACGGTGGGGAATCAAATTCAAATTATTACTAAGTAATATATACAAACAAAATGTTAAAAAAGTTATATGCTGTATTGATATGTAGGCATTCTTAAGTAGTGATAAAATTTAAGCCCCCCCCCCCTTCAGTAAATTACATGTACCATAACTTTTCTATTCTGGTCTACTTTGTGCTCTTTCCTTGCCGATGTGCTCAGAATTTTCATTTATTTACAACTCCAAATTCATTAGCTGTACATTAGGTGATTGTTTATTTTGCTAGGCCTTTAGTAAGACCTCAGTTTAGAATCATTTGTTTTACAGAATACATCTTCTTTACAGAATTCAAAGTATTTCTACAAAAGAAACAAGGGAAGGCATCAGTTATTTAACAGGATGTGATCTCCAGCAGGCCTCTGACATCCTTGAAATTCCAGCTCCAAAAACAATTCCAAAGTATGATCATCTGCCTTCAAGTCAGCTGTTAAATGCTGAAGAAATCTATTTTGATTTGGAAACTACTGGACTCGGTAAGAACCTAGATTTAAATGTTAAGTCAATGCTGATGGTTATGGACCTCTTCCGGTATTTTTTGTATGCATTTTGAAATAATAATACTAGAGTTATCATAGAAAACAAATAGAAATGGAGACTCTTGCATAATTCCAGTATTGGTACAAGTAGTTGAGCATGTTTTATATCTTTCAAAACTTTACCCTTCCTTCTGAGGACACTGATTAAAAAGAAATTGCATATTCTGAAAGAATTCAAGCATCTTTGAAGGAGTTAAGTCTTGGGGAAGAGGGTTACTATTATTATAATGTTTCAAAATTTTTTAAATCATGCATACTGTAAACGGATTACATTTGGCTGTGTATTCTAATAGCGGATTTGGCGAAACGCTGCAACTGCTAAATCAATTACAACGCTAAATGTCTTGCACATATACACATAAAGCAGAAAATGAAGAAATGCACTAAATCAAATCTACGCTTCCTTATTCAAAAGTCAATTTCTTCCAAATATCATACATGCTAAATATAATACATTTACAATATATCAATTTTTGTATGTATTTTTTTCTAATGCTTTTAATTTTAAAAACTTGAATTTACTTAAGGACTGAATTAAATAGCAATCCAAATTATACTATATTACCTGGGTTGGGGCAGTTTACGCTTTCTAAACCTCAAAGCGGTTTATAAAAAAGGGTATACTGCTCCAACCCAGGTTGTAGCAGTATAATTTGGGTTGCCATTTAATTCACTCCTTATGATTTAATTTTCAATCATCAAGAATATAAAACAAGACAGATTTTCTCTTTATAATGCCTTCAAATAGTT
Organism: Saccostrea cuccullata; assembly: GCF_032062105.1. Taxonomy (NCBI): domain Eukaryota; kingdom Metazoa; phylum Mollusca; class Bivalvia; order Ostreida; family Ostreidae; genus Saccostrea; species Saccostrea cuccullata. The sequence continues at coordinate 17,640 of NW_026935766.1, read as the reverse complement.
CATATTTTAAACGTAACGTCAAGCGGATTGATACAATTTGATGTAAGTCATTGTGATGTAAGCAAACCAGATTATACAATTTAGATTAATTTTTTATCCAATCAAATGATGCGTTACAATCAAAATTAAATTATTTGGTTTTTTTAGCAAGGGATTCTCATATTGTGCAGTTGTCTGCAGTTAGAAATGATGAGGTTTTCAACAAATACATCATTCCAGAAAAACAAATGTCCTCAAAAGCTACAGAAATTACTGGAATAAAAGTAGTCAACAATAAAATGTACCACAGTGATGAGGAAGTTGAGACAGTCAGCATTAAGGATGCACTGATCCAGTTTATCGACTTCATAAAGAAATCGGAGTCAGATGCTGTTCTAGTTGGACACAACTCCAAAGTGTTTGACCTTCCTGTGCTGTTCAACATTTTGAGTAAATTAAACATTTTGGAGGCATTCTCATCTGCAGTCATTGGTTTCATTGATACCTTACCTCTTTTCAAAATTTCGCATCCAAACCTTTCATCATACTCACAGTTACACCTCTTCGAAGAAATTCTACGAGACAAATGCAGTGCGCATGACTCATTACAGGATGTCTTAGCCTTGAAGAGATAGTTGGACCATACAGGACCTTCCCCTGAAGTCAAACTTGCTGCATCTTTCACTTCAAACTCTGCCTTTGCCATATTCCATTACAAGAACACAACAAAAAGTCTAATGAGCACACTAAAGCCTTCATTGGATCAAAAGGTGATTTCGAATGGAATGGGAAATAAGATTGCCAGCAGTGGACTCTCCTTATCACACTTACAACTGGCTTATCGCAGAAATGGTAGGGAGGGAGTACAGGATGTGCTGACAGAGATAACAGATAACAGTGTGCGTGTGACAAAATCTAGAAAAATCATTGATTCTGTTGCAGATTTTCTCAGATCTGAGCAGTAACGCAGTTGTATGATGTTCTTTGTATGTAACTATATTATTGTTTGTTTGGTTGTTTGTTTGTTTGTTTGTTTGTTTGATTTCTGTGAGCCAGTGCTCACTAGTAATACCCTCAATCTGATGTGAATATGGACAGACAGGAATAAACAAAGTTAATTGACAATGGATTCGTACAAAAATGAATCCAACCATATTACATGACAAAAATTTATTATTTGTGGTACAAACAGATGCACAGATACACAGGAAGTTGACATCAGATTCGTCTAAAACCAATTCCAACTGTGATGAGTAGTTGTGGAGAAAACTGTGACAAAAATTTACTATTTGTGGTACAGACAGATGCAGAGATAATCAGGGAGTTGACATCAGATTCGTCTAAAACGAATTCCAACATACGGCATGTCTAAAGAAAGAGTGTGCTAAAACTTAAAGCATCTGTGATGAGCAATTGAGCATGATGAGTGATTGCTGAGAAAAATTGGCCAAAAATTTGTTACTGACAGAAAGACACACAAGTGTAGAAAGAAAAACAGTATAAACCCTGTGCTTCAGAGCTGGGGTATAATTATGCCATGTACTATTGTTTTTTTTCAATGTTTATTGTTATAGGTAGTTTGTAGTTGAACAAAAAAATTTCTTTCCATTCAAAATAAATCCTTATTTAGAAATTGACAACAATTTATTTTCATTACCCATATTATGAGCATACCTGAAAAATTAAAAGGTGTTCTTTGATATTTATTGAAGAAGACTATGTGCATATTAAATTGAAACATGCACAAATGAATATGAATGGACATTCTGTAAATGTTTAATATTGTGTATGACCTATACTTGGCAGTAATCTATTTTCAACAATCGGGCTAGGTTTGATTTCTAGCAAAATTTTTGTTGTGTACTTATAAATACGCAGGTCATAAAGTTAGCGATGTTCTTGATATAGCAACAGCAGTTTTCTGTCAAAGGCACAAAAAATCTAATGTTAACAGTATATAAAAATGTTGTATGTTACTTGTAAAGGTAACAATTTGATAGATCTCTATCACAAGAAACATGGATCTGAATAAACTTCAATAAAGTTAAATAGTTGATAATTTTTCATCTTGAATAAAGAACATTTTGTTTGATACAATAAAATCAAGAGAAATTTACATTGCATGACGCAAATTAAACTAGCTGTTATTGGTACAACTAGTAGTTCAAAACATTCATTTAGTCTTTTTTTTTATTCCCTTCATTTTCAATAACTGGAAATTTGCTGTGAAACGTTTATAGTGAAATGATTACTATGTGGTGGTTTTTAGCTCACCTGAAACGGAAGCCCGAGTGAGCTTTTCTGATCAAAGATTGTCTGGCAATCGGTCTTTTGTCTGGGGTGTGTAAAGTTTGATATATTTTATTTCTTTGAAAGACCAACTGGCCCAATTTCAATTAAGGGGATTTAACTTTGTTCATAGGAAGTGTCTCGCCCTTTTGAAGTGGGGGGTAATTAAGACTTTTTTTGGCATTATTCAAAAATCTTCTGAAGAACCACTGAAGAAAAGATGACATTTACGTGAAATTTAGCTTCATTGCATACCCTATATTCAATACTTCTTGGGGGAAGGATGGGCCACAAGTGGAGCAAAGTATGCATAGAAAAATATTTGAAATGTCTGTAAAATTCTCTCAACTCAGAACAAGCAAAGCCATGATTAGTCAAACTATTAAAGAATTATCCTCAGGTAATGTGAGTGGGCATGAAAATAGATATTAACCACCCCCCCCAACCATCCCCTCTCTCCCCTAAGTCTTAAATAGTCCCCCCAAAAATGAAATGTCCCTTTTCTTTTAAAGAAAAAGATTGAGTTTCAATACACTATTCATTTAGGCAAATAGAAAATCCCCCAAAATCATGGAAGAGGCAAACAGAATCAATCCGAATTTCCTCTGGTCAAAATTTGAGAAAAATGGGCCAGAGGAAATTCATGTTAAAATATCTTTAATTCATTTTTAAGCACTTTATCTTAGTAACAAATGTATAGAAAAAAAATACTTTTTAATTATTTCTGATTTATTTTCCAAGCTCATTTTATAAGCCCTGTGAAAGGAAAAAAAGGTATTTTTTAGTATGAGGGTGTGTCCTTTTTGATAAAAATTAAATTTTATCTTCTATCAATTATCATTTTTATCTTATCAATATTTATATTCCCTATGACTACTTTTAAAAGATAGCAAAAGGTTGGAATGATTTGAAAACATTTCATTGTTTAAAATAAATATTAAATATGTTGAACACAAATTTGGTCTTTTTCTTTACTAAAATGAGAGAATTACCTCCCTTTGTCAGGAACACCTATAGCTTGAAAATTAAATCATATTCATATGCATTTTTCTGGCTTAAAATAATTTATTATGTTTATTCTTACAATTAAAAAAGAAAAAAATCATTTTCAATTATTTTTAATGTCAGAAGCCAAACACCTTAAAATTATGAACTTTACAATTTCTTTTAGAAATAATTTCATATCAATTATATACCGTAACATGTTGTAAATGAAGGCCATATTTTTTCATATTCGTGGTTCATACATTATTTACCAAATGAAATAGTGGAGTGGTATACAACAATCTACGTGAAAACCAAATTAAACAAATTAGATGTATCGTCTTTTACAAAAACAATAATAAAAACAATAATAAAAGGATAACAGTTGGTATATACATATTCCATCTTTTTTTTATGTGCATGCTGATAATTCTTCGATTAGTTTCAAAAAGTATGGCAATAAAAATATATAGAGGGTTCAACAAACAAAAGCACATTTAAACTCAAATGGGTTCATCATAAAGATGTAGCTATGTTAAATTAACAATTATAAAGCACAGCATGTATTTGTCTATACAATGTGCATATTCTTTTGTTGTTGAATAAAATATTGGTTGGTTGAAATTTTTTGTTCAAAAAATAGTTTCAACTAAAATTGAAATAAACTCCAATTGCAATGAAAAAAATATATGAACACAAAAGTAGAAAATTGGTAGGAAACTAGCAAACTAGCATACACTGTGGTAGACGTTCATAGAACATATATATCAGATTCTGTTACATGCGTACTAGATTACATGTACTTACAGTTCACGTAAATTGTGTAAGCTGGCAAAGACATTGTCCGGTATCGTGGTAATTCTGTTGTCGGAAAGAAATCTACGAAAAGAGCAACAGAAATTAAGTATAAATAGTCTTTTTACAACATTCGACCTGATCTTCATCAAAATATATATTTAAAATTGAGATGAATAGAATCCTTAATTTTTCAGAGCAGTGCAGGCATGGGTTGGGATATTTAGATGCGCAATATCGATTACCGAGGTCACTTGTATTGGTTTGTAATGTAATTTAACATATAAAGGAGCTTCATTTTTGATGTAATTAATAAAATGTTAGAAATATACAGTATAACTACTATTTTTCTGCATTGTAGCTCATTATACCTGATACTTTGTTTTGCATACAATAAAATGTCGCTCATATGAACATATAATAACATATACAAGTATATGCTGTAATATATGCAAAGCTAAACTCCAAGAATTCGACCCACAAAACGTCTTATTTGGCCTAGTAAATTTTAAATTATGAAGAAGACATTAGAAAATATGTTATAGGTTATTATCAACCTAGAACATCGATAGATTTCACATGTGCAACAATTTCGTCAAAACCAGATATTACTGCGAGAAATCAACAGAAAACAGAAGAGCAAAATGAGGCATTGTTTTTAAAACTGAATTATTTTCATTCAGCCGTTCTATTATCACAGAACGTAAATACTTATGGAAATAGCATAGCACAACCTAACAATAACATAGCAACAATTTCATCAAAACCAGATATTACGCAGCACTTTAAAGGGGCATTGTTTTTAAAAATGTATTCTTTTCATTCAGTCGTTCTATTATCACAGAACGTAAATACTTATGGAAATAGCATAGCACAACCTACTCTGTACTGTAAAGAGTTTAGTCCCATCGATGGACAGTCACGTGGTGAATGCATAGTAGGTGGACAGAATGTAGGTCAATAAAAAATTTCAATATCGGAAGGGCATACCCTAGTTAAAATTAAAAATTCATGCTATTACTTGTTTCTAAATATTTTGTACTTCCTGGAAATTACTGCTGCTTTGAATAGAATCTGTGTTTTAATAGTTAAAATTTCACGTAAAGAGGCCAATGTCGAAATATGTTTGAATTTTACCAAATATTTTGTGCACTTACAAAGTCATGCTCTTGATTTAAAGAAAGCAGGCGAACTTTTCAAGTTAAGGAACATATCCTCAATGTATACTCAAAAATGGTCTTGATTTATTTAGTGTATGCCCTTGCAAAAGAACATTTTAATGAGGCACCTCGATGTAAAAAATACCTAACCTGAACATAAAACACGACGGAATTATCTAAATACATTCTTTCGATAGTGAATGAATAATCACACTTAACAAATGATACACATTGGTATTATTAGCCTACTTTAAACCTGTAAATAATATTCTGCTTTATAATAGAACGCATTTTTCATTGTTAAAAACTCCCAAATCTGCCTCTCACAGCACAAAAAATCCGTCATTTTTACCAAAATGACGTCATGATTGAAAAGTTCATCGAGATCAGTGATTTGTTTAAAACCAGCTGTATGGGATTTAACTAGCTATACAGTGCAGGGAAATAATTTTGTTACAGCATCAAAGCTGATTTTGGTGCTTCATATGCTTGCTGATTTTGATGCTTCCTTTGCTTGCTGATTTTGATGCTAGTTATCCTTATCTTGATCCTGGTTTGATCCTTATCCTGATGCTGGTTTTAACTAGGTCAATGCTAGTAATGCTACCGGAAGTAGGATTATCCTGCCGGAAGTGGATAATTCAAAAAACAGCATCGCTATTTTAAGCCATTAAAAATAATTTTGGGGGTAATTTTTATATCTAATTTGTATTAAATGACTATCATTTATCTGTTTTCAGTTTTTACCGAAAAAAATAGCGATTTTTAACGAATTTCGTTTTGTCGTATTGCAATCGTAAAAAAAACAAAATGGCGACATAGTGGAGGTTGGAAGAAAATCTACGTCTTGCGAATTTATCGTTTCAGAGTTATTTGATATTGATTGCAGCTAGAATGCGATGATCTATTCTTTTTGTGATGCAATTTCAGTAGGTGGAATAGACCTAATGTGTGCAACGTGTAAGCATGGAAACGTGATGGACAATGAACATGATGAAGTTTATGTCAAATCCAGATGAAAATTTATTGCCTGTCCTGTGAATATTTTAGCGAAAATATTATGCTTTAGCCTAAATGGAATTTTAAATCGTAATCCAAGGAACCAATAGATCATCAGTACAGTCACTGCAACCACTCAGAGGGTATGTAAACAGTGCTTTTTTAAATAAGATTATATGAAAATAGTATAGATTATGTGAAACAAAGTTAGTGTAACAAAAAATTAAAAAATCAAAATTCTGACCAATTAAGGCATTTCAACATGTTAAACCCATGTGACTTTAAAGTTTGATTTTTACAATTGAATAAAAAATAAATGAATTTTTTTTTGATTTAGAATCTGCAGATGCAGTATTTTGTAGTTATTCCACAAAGTATCAAGTCAAATTATACATAACCCATTGTTGCAACCACGGCCAAAATTTACAACCTTCTCCCATTCTGACCCTGGTCAAATGAGAGAGAATATTTTGTAGCTCGCTTATTAGTATTTTGTAGCTCATTTAAATATTGACCATTTGCAAATAAAGCAAAGTAAGATAAAGTGTTGTCAAATCGGCTGAAACTAGGTAGACCCTAACCGACTGATCATGGGCCAATAATATTATTATAATCGATAAATCATTTCAAGCCTCAATGGCTCCTTTTAAATTTAACTGGAGTAAGAAAAGAAAAGATGAGTGTTTAAATCTGTGATCATTACTTTGATATCAGGCCATCCATAAAAAAAATTCTTTTTGGGGTAACGCGCCTCATAATTTTAGGTGTGGGTTGGTAGGTAGGCTTATTTTTTTTTTGGAGACAAAAAGTCAGAATTAGATTTCGATTATATACATGATATAGAGGTATTAACTATGTCTTAGATTTCACTTTAAGTTACTAATCAAACAAGAAAATTAAGGCATTCTTAATGAATCCAATCTTTTATTGTAACAGTTCAAATATCAGAACACATCTGCCTTTTTTTATAAACGGCGTCTACAGGTGCAATGGGGACGTAAAAAATGTCAATAGGATAAAATTAGAAAATGGATATGCAAAACAAAAATTCTTTTTGAACCCATAAAAAAAATCCAGTACGGTGGATTTTGGTGAGTCAGTCGCGTTACCGCAAAAAAACAATTTTTAAGGATGGCCTTAAACAGCCAAATTATGTTCAATTTGTAAAGTTACTTATTGCCATTGTTCCCCTATTTCATAGGAGAAGTATTTAAAGTTTGTCAGTGACAATTTATTTTCGTTTACCTGGAAAAAATGTAAATAAATTGTTCTAAATGTGTAAAATTCTAAAATAATTTCCTTATTAGCTTATATTTTGTATATTTTTGTGTGATGTACACATTACTCACTGTATAAAGTTAACACCTGTAGTCAAAACTGTATTTATAGCATTGTTTTTTTTTTAAATATTAGGCATTTTTTGAAATTAACCTAAATTGATGTTTCATATTTTTCAGGCCCATGAAACAGTAAGCAAAGCAGAAATTCCTCCAGGATTAAAGTACCGGTATGCTGGTCTTCTCTTTGTACCTAAATCCAACTAATGAAATTCTATCCGTAAAAATAGTAAAAATTCAAGCCAGGAACTTTTGTTAATCAAACAGTGGCATTAAAACCGATGTGATGATGTGCGCCAAATCCATTGATGACATACATATATACATTTTAAAGTTATCTCCCACTTAGATCTAAAATGAAATGGACAGAATTTAAAGTTTAAAGTGGATTTCAAGTGATTTGTGTATTGTACAATTAGATATGAGATGTATGTAAATAGCAATGAATCCCTGCTCTTTTGTACAATCTTACAACTGTTTTTCTAGAATAAATGAAAACATATTTAATTTACAATAGTGTGATGTTTGTACAATGTACTAATTGAGAGATACTGTATAGTGTATACAGGGGAATTTTCACCCTCGTTTTATTTTCGTCCCTTTCGCCCTATCCTTGATTGGGCGAATTTAAAACTGGGCAAATTTAAATTACACCTCATAATTTCTTAAACAGAGGTATGACTTGGGCAAATTTAAAACGGGGGGAAATTGTTTACAAGTTCAGAAGGGCAATAATAACACGGGGCGAAAATAACCCTGTATACAGTACATGTTAATATGATATCCTGTCCAAGTTCTATTTTTAGTAAATACATTTAAAAAAAAAAATACTGTCCCTGATATTTTATTTTTTAAGGACACCAACATACTATGTACATGTAAATAGGCAAATATTTCTGTTACATGTAGTGTTCTTATTGAAGCTGAATGATGCTTAATTGCATACTTTAAAAGTAGATTTTTTAGATCACTTGAAAAAGAATATCAAACACTTGTTGATGACTGGTAAAATTTTTACTGATGTGCCAAGATTAATGAATTATAATGCCAAAAATAGTAATACTGGTGTGTCATGATTCATTTACTTTAACTCATTAAAACCTTTAATTGGAAAATTCCATATTTATAAATCTGAAGATTGAATGTGGGAGTAACACATTGTTATGTAGGTTATTTTAGACTGAAGTAAATCATTTAAATACACAAAAAAAAATAAGCTTGTAGTATTTTAAATGCCTTGGAAACACACTTTTTGACAATTTAAAATTATGTTCACTATCCATAGGATTTTAAAACCAGTACAGGGAATGAAAATGACTCCATCATCAGCATGGATTCATTAGGCCGAAATAAAAAAATACCCTTGTTTCCTGTCACCCGTCATACCCTTCATTTTATCCTCCGACCCAAAAAGTTTTTATTACATTTTCATTTTTTGGGTTACTATTTTCCTAAAGTACTAAAGTTGACCAACAACATTAACAAAACTAATACATCATAAGTGTACAGGATACCTTTACTTTATAAATCTTTATTAGCAAACTTTCGCGTTATTACATACAACAAAAATGTATATGTTCTATCAGTTCTGCATTCATTAAGTTTCGAAAATAAATTTGTTTCCCAAAATAAATTTGTTTCCCTAACCTACCTACCCTATTTTTTTTGGTTAGGGGACAGAAAACAAGAGTATATTTTCTTTTGGCCTTAAAGCGTGTTCGTTATATATCACCATGTTTTACTGTGTAGGTATTTCTTCCCTTATATCATGATACTAGACAGTGTAATAAATGCATTTTCCTAATTGCTTAAACCAGTAGCTTAAATCATCCAATATTTTTATATGCTCTAGTGTACCATAGATTAAGAGTTTGCTGCTAGCCAGATAATTCTTTTCATTTTGATGATATACATGTGAAATTAAAACTGTTAATTAAGTACTGTACAAAACAAATTTTGCAATTTTAAAAATGTAAACTTAAAACATGATTAACATGAAATTTACAATAACATTTTCTATCAGTTTTTCTGTTCTGTCTTAAATAACCGCCCTTGGTAAAATGATCATTTTCTGAAAATTTAGCAAAATCTTATACACTGTATCATCTTTACCAAATTTTTCTTCTACCACTCTTTAGAAGGTAATAGTGCTGTATTAGGGCACAATATATTTCAAGTAGGAGGCAAAATATAGATTATTTTATGTTTGTTGTAGAACAACAAAGTACACATGTAAAATTTTAACTTCATGGAGACAATAAAAACAAAATTTCCAGTGTCTAAAAATAACAATTTATTGATAGTCATGCAGTGCCAATTTAACCAATGAAATTATAATATAAATAAAATTACAAAGTGTCCCATAACATCTTTTACAATATTATGATATAGTGTAATCATGGAATTATAAGATTAATAGTTTTACAATTTATGCCCCATATTCAGACTTTTTCACTTGTATTATATTATGTCATTAATAAAGTCAAATAAATAAATAGAATCATAGTGTTGGCATGAACAAATGAAGTTATTATTCTTCATCACCAGTAGTTTCTTTCAACAAATTCACTTTCTAGAATTTTTTTTATAGTAAGTTATAAATCCACCATTACATCATACTGTTCATGTCCTCTACTGTCCCTGCCCTCTACTTTAAGGAATGAAGAACACTTGTCTTTTTTAAAAAGCAGAATTTTGTTTGAATCATCAGTCTCCTACATCACTGTATGTAGATTGTCCGGTCCTTTGAATGAAACAATGTAAACCGAGTTCCAGTGTTGCAGTTCATGTAGGTGTTGGTACGAAAAGATCTCTCACTTTTCAAAGGCTTTAGTGCTGAGTACAAGTTACAATATGCAGCCCTTCACCGAAACGAGTTGGCGTCTTCATATGAATGAATTAGATGTAGATTCTTGTGTGCGTTGATGAAGCAACAAAACTGTGGACTGTTCACACATGTATAACTCCATTTCTATAAAAGTACAAAGAAGACAAGATTTATTAATTGATGATTGATCACCTAAATATTATTATTATTTTTTTTAAACCACCCACAATTTTTAAAAATATGGGAAAAACACAAATAATTTTTTATAAGCAGATATAATTTTATAGACTCCTATTGATTAAAGTTTGTGTATCTGACTGAATTGAGATCTTATTTGCAAGGGTATAAATGGATTCAAGTACATTAAAAAAACAAATTTTACATATAGGACACACGTACTAGCTGCAGATCTGTAGCTCTTCAAAAAAAAAATGATAGACCAGAGAGATACAGTGACACCAATTTAAAAAACTGTATATTTATTGCGCACAAAATAGAGCGCTTGGTTCTCAATTTAATTCTCCATGTTTCTAAAACTGTAATCGCAACATTATATTACTAACCATGGGTTCCTAACATTTCTTTCGCTGTTTCCTCAACCAAACATTCCTCATAATTGTTGTAATAGTCCTCCTGACCCTGATATTTTAGTCATTGAACAGTTTGCTTATTTATACTGCCAATTTGGTTTCAAAAATAATTCGGTCCGATACGTTTCGTTGACAGATGACGACTATGAGAGTACCTGATTAAGGATAATTTAAAGTATTTCTTTTAAATCTTTCCTTTTTTGTAATTGAGGTAAGAATTTGGAAGAATTAATCAAGAACCGAGCACACTTTTTTGTGCGCAATAAATATATACAGTTTTTTTTAATGGGTGACACTGTAGCTCTCCAGTCTATCAATATATTTTTTTCGGAGATCTACAGATCTGCAGCTTAGGACATACAAACTACTTTGTATACACAATTTTCCACTATGAAGATGCTATTCATCAAGCAAGGAAAAGAATATGTTTTGAAAAAGTTTTAAAATAAATTAAATGTATGCATATTTTCAAGCACAGGTCCTCTCTCCTATATATCATGATTATTCTAGGTATTTCCAATTGATGTTTTGTACATAAACAAATTCATTTTCAGCATAAGTTTTTATAAAGTTTAAGAACTTTTGCAATAAAAATATTTACACCAGATTCATTAACATAATATCAACTATTGCATTAGATTAATTATTACGTTTTGTTCATTACTCCTCAGTCTATGATTAATTGCTTGCAGGTAATCTTGTCAAATGCACTGCAACTTTTATTTCCGACTTCCGTAAATTTAGAGGAAATTCGGATTGAAAAACTTCGTGGCATGTGTATGCCTATAAAACCCAATGGAATTTCGTAATATTTAGTCATACTCACAATGTCATACTTTTATTATATTGTTTAACTGATTTTTCATGTGTTAGCCTAACTACTTACCCCCTTTTCACCGATCTCAATATCAGCAATCCGTGGCATGGCCTCACCAATAGACTCCATAGCGTTTGGTGATCAGCTGATTAAGATTTGAAAATAACATTTTAACAACTAGGTCAGTCGCGGCCGAGATACGAACTCACGACCTCCCGATTACAGAGCGAGCGCTCTACCAACTGAGCTACCGTGAACGGTTTCGGGTAATATGAGGATTCCATAAAAGTCATATTTTTTGGTGTGACGTCACAGTTAACTTTTCCCGTATAAACTAGGCCCCGCCCCCTTTTTCTAGCTTTAACAGTGCTGCGTATGATGTCATACTAAATCCTAAACCGCAGCATGGTTCGAGGTTTTTCGGAAAATGCTCAAATTTTTCAAAATTAATCGTGGTTTTCTAATAGAGCACAGCCGTTACCGCAAAATATTGAAACAGAAAAATAATTTTAACTGTTTGATAAGCACGAGGGTTGTCCAAAAAGTTCGTGGACAATGACGTTTTTGTTAAAATAAATGGATCTATATGCATCTATTGTATATCAAAATATTTCTCATGAAAAAACAAGTCCGAATGATTTAGTTTTTATTGACAAGAAGAACACCAACATCTTTAAAAATTGATCATTAGTTATAGGGAATTGGCTTTTTTTAAAGATAGGATCAAATTTAAACATACCAAGTGTTACTTTGAAGGATCTATATGGTATAAAAACCTTTGCAACTATTTCCAACGAAATTGAAATATCATATTTTGTTCTTGGTATATGTTTCAAGGCTCTTTTTTCTATTATTTGGTCACATTTAATCCTATAATTGCTTTTTATTTTTACTTATATGACTAAAAAATTCAATGAATATTTTTTTATCTTTTGTTACCATAGTAACGTATGTAATACATGTAGTTGATTCAAAAACATGTTTATAATGCATATGAGACATCAGACCTTCATCTTTTGATAACAGTCATTGCCAATTGTTTGCTTTGCCTCAAATGATAACTATAGGGCTCTAAACATGTTAAAAAATGCCATTTTCCGAACTTTAAGACATGTTGCCATGGTAACTATAAAACAAAGCAACCAATTTTTGCCTGATTTCAGTTAAGGGTATCAATGAATTTAATCATAGAGTTTAGAGAAATTCTGAGACTAGGCGTGCAACAGCTCCTATATAAAATTTTAAGTCATTACAGAGAATTACTTTTAAAGAAATGTTTCTTTATTATTATTTTTCAGGAACGATGTGTCATACAGTGACATACACTTACTTCCATTTCCGTTTTTTGCTTAAAATTATGAACTTTACAATTTCTTTTAGAAATAATTTCATATCAATTATATACCGTTACATGTTGTAAATGAAGGCCATATTTTTTTCATATTGGTGGTTCATACATTATTTACTAAATGAAATAGTGAAGTGGTATACAACAATCTACGTGAAAACCAAATTAAACAAATTATATTTATCGTCTTTTACAAAAACAATAATAAAAACAATAATAAAAGGATAACAGTTGATATATACATATTTCAGCTTTTCATTTATGTGCATGCTGATAATTCTTCGATTAATTTAAAAAAGTATGGCAATAAAAATATATAAAGGGTTCAAAAACAAAAACACATTTAAACTCAAATGGGTTCATCATAAAGATGTAGCTATGTTTAATAAACAATTATAAAGCACCAACTTGTATTGTCTTTACCATGTGCATATTCTTTTGTTTTTGAATAAAATATTGGTTGGTTGAATGTCATTTGAAATTTTTTTGTTCAAAAAATAATTTCAACTAAAATTGAAATAAACTCCAATTGCAATGAAAAAAATATATGAACACAAAAGTAGAAAATTGGTAGGAAACTAGCATACTAGCAGACACTGTGGAAGACGTTCATAGAACAAATATATCAGTTTCTGTTACATGCGTACTAGATAACATGTACTTACAACATACGTAAATTGTGTAAGCTGGCAAAGACATTGTCCAGGTATCGTGGTAATTCTGTTGTCGTAAAGAAATCTTTTTCCCTATTTTATATATATATTTTATGTACATTACGTATTTAAAGAGTATGCAACAGAAATTAAGTATAAATAGTCCTTTTAACTATACAAAAGTTCGACCTGATCTTCATCAAAATATATATTTAAAATTGAGATGAATAAAATCCATGTTGAATTTTATATACAGAGCAGTGCAGGCATCAATACTTCATGTCAATGTGTTGGAATATGACTTGTCTAAATATATCCTCGATATGTAGTTATTAATCATAATTACAATTATCCGATATAAATAATGTACTAATTATTATCGCCATCCCGATTACGAATACATTTTTAAATACAAAATTTAGCCGATATTTCCATTGCGCACCTTAACTGTACTGCGTGGTTTGTAATGTAATTTAACATATAAAGGAGCTTCATTTTTATGTAATTAATAAAATGTTAGAAATATACAGTATAACTACTATTTTTCTGCATTGTAGCTCATTATACCTGATACTTTGTTTTGCATACAATAAAATGTCGCTCATATGAACATATAATTACATATACAAGTATATGCTGAAATATATGCAAAGCTAAACTCCAAGAATTCGACCCACAAAATGTCTTATTTGGCCTAGTGAATTTGTAAATTATAAAGAGGACATTAGAAAATATGTTATAGGTTATTATCAACCTAGAACATCGATAGATTTCACATGTGCAACAATTTCGTCAAAACCAGATATTACTGCGAGAAATCAACAGAAAACAGAAGAGCAAAATGGGGCATTGTTTTTAAAACTGAATTATTTTCATTCAGCCGTTCTATTATCACAGAACGTAAATACTTATGGAAATAGCATAGCCTAACCTAACAATAACATAGCAACAATTTCGTCAAAACCAGATATAACGCAGCACTTTAAAGGGGCATTGTTTTTAAAAATGTATTCTTTTCATTCAGTCGTTCTATTATCACAGAACGTAAATACTTATGGAAATAGCATAGCACAACCTACTCTGTACTGTATAGAGTTTAGTCCCATCGATGGACAGTCACGTGGTGAATGCATAGTAGGTGGACAGAATGTAGGTCAATAAAAAATTTCAATATCGCAAGGGCATACCTTAGTTGAAATAAAAAATTCAAGCTATTACTTGTTTCTGAATATTTCGTACTTTTTGGAAATCGCTGCTGCTTTGAATAGAATCTGTGTTTTAATAGTTAAAATTTCATGTAAAAAGGCCAATGTCGAAATATGTTTGAATTTTACCAAATATTTTGTGCATTTACAAAGTCATGCTCTCGATTTAAAGAAAGCAGGCGAACTTTTCAAGTTAAGGAACATATCCTCAATGTATATTCAAAAAATGGTCTTGATTTATTTAGTGTATGCCCTTGCAAAAGAGCATTTTAATGAGGCACCTCGATGTAAAAAATACCTAACCTGAACATAAAACACGACGGAATTATCTAAATACATTCTCTCGATAGTGAATGAATAATTGCACTTAACAAATGATTACTTTGGTATTATTAGCCTACCTAAAACCTGTGAATAATATTTTGCTTTATAATAGAACGCATTTTTCCATTGTTAAAAAATTCCCAAATCTGCCTCTCGCAGCACATGAAATATGTCGTTTTTACCAAAATGACGTCATGATTGAAAAGTTCATCGAGATCAGTGATTTGTTTAGAACCAGCTGTATGGAAATTAACTAGCGACATTTGTTAATGCATTGGTAAGGTTTATTGCTGTTTATTATGCTAATACAGTTTAAAGTTGAAAAAATATTTCATTTTCGGGTAATAATTAATTAATTGTATATTGTTTAACGTCCCGCTCGAGAATTTTTCACTCATATGGAGACGTCACGGTATGCCGGTGAAGGGCTTCAAATTTTGACATTTACTCGGCACTCAGGGCCATTGAGCAGTGAGGGATCTTTATCGTACCAACGCCTGCCGCTGACATGGGGACTCGGTTTTTAAGGTCTCATCCGAAGGACCCGCAACTTTCACTTCAAAGTGCCGATTGCATGGCGAAGGAACAGTTGCTACCCATTTTAACGACTAGGTCAGTTGCGGCCGAGATACGAACTCACGAATTCCCGATCACGGAGCGAACGCTCTACCAACTGAGCTACCGTGAACGGTTTCGGGTAATATGAGGAATGCATAAAAGTCATATTTTTTGGTGTGACGTAACAGTTAACTTTTCCCGTATAAATTAGGCCCCGCCCCCTTTTTCTAGCTTTAACAGTGCTGCGTATCATGTCATACTAAATCCTAAACCGCAGCATGGTTCGAGGTTTTTCGGAAAAATGCTCAAATTTTACTAAATTAATCGTGGTTTCACATAGAGCACAGCCGTTACCGCAAAATATTGAAACAGAAAAATAATTTTAACTGTTTGATAAGCACAAGGGTTGTCCAAAAAGTTCGTGAACAATGACGTTTTTGTTAAAATAAATGGATCTATATGCATCTATTGTATATCAAAATATTTCTCATGAAAAAACAAGTCCGAATGATTTAGTTTTTATTGACAAGAAGAACACCAACATCTTTAAAAATTGATCATTAGTTATGAGGAATTTGATTTTTTTTAAAGAAAGGATCAAATTTAAACATACAAAGTGTTACTTTGAAGGATCTATATGGTATAAAAACCTTTGCAACTATTTCCAACGAAATTGAAATATCATATTTTGTTCTTGGTATATGTTTCAAGGCTCTTTTTTTCTATTATTTGGTCACAATTAATCCTATAATTGCTTTTTATTTTTACTTCTATGACTAAAAAATTCAATGAATATTTTTTTTTATCTTTTGTTACCATAGTAACGTATGTAATAGTTGATTAACAAAACATGTTTATAATGCATATGAGACATCAGACCTTCAACTTTTGATAACAGTCATTGCCAATTGTTTCCTTTGCCTCAAATGATAAATATGGGGCTCTAATTAAGGTCAGACGACACGTTCCTCAAATATATGTTTTGTATCTCTTGATATTATATAAAAATTATTCATATTTGTCATTTTCTTCCGATTTCTACATTGTTTTAAAAATGTTTTTAAATTTAAGTACACCAAAAATTGTGTTTTAGGCCATTTAGAAGATTACCCAAAAGGGTTATATAAGAAATATGACCCTTTGGTATCTTGGCCAATGCCTGGTAAGGTACCCTAATTTTTTGTGAGAAAACTTAATTAGGTACCTCTACTTCAATGACGAATTCTTAAGAAAAGTTATATATTTTTGAGGAACGTGTCGCCTGACCTTAAACATGTTAAAAAATGCCATTTTCCGAACTTTAAGACATGTTGCCATGGTAACTATAAAACAAAGCAACCAATTTTTGCCTGATTTCAGTTAAGGGTATCAATGAATTTAATCATAGAGTTTGAAGAAATTCTGAGACTAGGCGTGCAACAGCTCCTATATAAAATTTCAAGTCATTACAGAGAATTACTTTGAAAGAAATGTTACTTTATTATTATTTTTCAGGAACGATGTTTCATACAGTGACATACACTCACTTCCAATACCGTTTTTTGCTTAAAATTATAAACTTTACAATTTCTTTTAGAAATAATTTCATATCAATTATATACCGTTACATGTTGTAAATGAAGGCCATATTTTTTCATATTGGTGGTTCATACATTATTTACCAAATGAAATAGTGAAGTGGAATACAACAATCTACGTGAAAACCAAATTAAACAAATTATATTTATCGTCTTTTACAAAAACAATAATAAAAACAATAATAAAAGGATATCAGT